>NW_009924999.1:36603-36827 GCF_000696875.1 Nestor notabilis
AAAAAAATTCCCCCCCCCCCCCCCCCCTTTTTTTTTTTTTTTTTTTTTGCATTTTAGTAGCTTCGACCCAGGGAGTGAAATCCGGGCAGGTTGTTATAGCTACCCAAATCCACAGGGGTCCCCCCTGTCTATTTAAACCCCCTAAATCTTCCTTCCCCTTTTTAAAACTACATTTTATCCCTTGGCTTGTGGGCCAACGTGCCCCCTAATGAGTATTAAAACAC
>NW_009924999.1:36920-37159 GCF_000696875.1 Nestor notabilis
GGTTTGTGTGCGTGTGCGTGACGTTTTAAAACTGAGCGATATGCATGTTTTCTGTAACCACGAGCTACTTCAAACTTTTTTTTTTTTTTTTTAATATTTGCCTTCAGTGTCTTGGCTGAGAGAAGAGTTTTTTACCTCTCTGAGTTTTTTTTTTTCCTTGAGAGTAGTAGAGGAAGCAAGAGAGGATTTACCTGGTCGGGTTGAGTTCATTTCATTTGACTTTTTTTTTTTAAATTATT
>NW_009924999.1:37170-37438 GCF_000696875.1 Nestor notabilis
AAATAATCATCCTGCCTCAGAAGAAAGGAAGGTTTTTGGCAACTCTGGTTAAAAAAAAAAAAAAAAAAAGAAAGACAACTTTTCATCAATGGCCTCTTTTGGATATTTCCTGTTTCTTTGTGGGTTGAGTCAGGCTCTGTCAAGTTACCCAATCTGGTGGTAAGTTTTATTCTTCTTCTTTTTTTTTTTTTTTTTTCTCTAATCTGTAATAACGTCTTCCCTAATAATTAAATTTTATGGTCTTTCTTCTGACAGATGAACTTTTATT
>NW_009924999.1:37905-39261 GCF_000696875.1 Nestor notabilis
CTCATTTTCATTTATTTTTTCCCCTCCTCTGTTTTCTCTGCAACCCCTGCGCTTAAGATGACTTGAAATTCTCCTTTCGTTGCCACTCAGCTAAAGAGGTGGGATTGTTCCAGCGCCAGCAAGTTCTTAGAACCTGCATTTCACCTCTTTTATTTATGCATTCACTTTGTTTATTTTGACTGGGTTATACCTGATCTCTCCTTCTCCTACTGTAAAAGAGAGAGAGCGAGCGAGAGCGATCGGAAAGTTATTTTTTTTTTTTAAGTGCTTTGATCCTCTCCTGTGAAGAACAAAAGGCGCTGCCTGAATTAAAGAGATAATGATACAAGTTGACATGAGCATTTCAAGGTGATTTCGAGCTAGTCAGGTGGAAGGAAGGGGGAGAAAGGATGAAAACTTTTTTTTTTCCCCTTCGCTTTAAGGAATATTTAGGGGGAAAAGGGGAAAAAATAAAAAGGGAAAAGAGGGGGGAAAATGAAAGAGAAAGGAGATGAGAAGAGACTGAACAACCTGGGCTGCCTGTAGAAAGGCAGAGCAGGGAGCAGAGACCGGGCTAGGGGAGATGTTCCCGGTGCTGCCCCGAGCAAGATCGGCGGGGACTTGCGCACCCGCTTCCCCCGGGATAACGCGCTTTTTTGTCCCGGTTTGTTGTTTCTGGTTTGGTTTGGGTTTTTTTTTCCGCGCTTTGCACCCTACGCCTTTAAGAGCCTTTTCTCTCTCTCCCCCACAAAAAGCAAATGGTGCTGGGCAAGGCATGTAACTGCAAGATCGGCTTTAATTACCCCGCGGAGGTAATTGGGCTCAGGGAAGCCCCAGCGCGGGCCGGCTCCTGCTCCGCCAGCATCGGCGCGAAGGAAGCGCGGCCCTGCGCGGAGCCGAGCAGGGCTGCGCGGGTGAGGAGCGGCCAGCCCCTCGTCCCGGGAGCTGCTCCGCAAACCCGCACGTGACGCGCATTTTGCTAATAATAAGAATTGGTTGTTTTAAACGCATTTAATATCCCTCCCTCCCCTCCTTCATCTGGCGAGGGGTGTTAGTGGGGTTCAGGTGCGATCGGAGGCGAGCGGGGGCCGTGGACGCGGTACCTCCGCTCTGCCCGGCTGTGCAGAGGTGAGGGTGTTGAAGGCAGCCTCTCCAAAGTATTTCAGGTATGTCTGAAAGCAGGGAAATCGTTGGGATGGGAGAAAAGCAATAAAATGCAAATGTGTTCTTGGGAAGACAGGCAGAAAGAGCACCTGGACGGGAGTCATTAAAAAGCAATCTTTTATTCCCAGACACCATCTAACTTATAATTAGAAATTCTGGTTGCATTCCTGATTGGAGAAGGAAACGCATTCCTCTAATACCAACATAAATATT
>NW_009924999.1:39399-75741 GCF_000696875.1 Nestor notabilis
GAGAGAGAGGGAGGAGATCTCTTTCCAAGCGGGGCATCAGGTGTGTGCAGGGCGGGGGGAGTGCAGCGGTGACTCTTTGGGTTTGGAGGTTGTTTTTACCCCTCTTCCTATCTTTCCCCTGTGCCAGCCAGCGGTTTTAGAAGTTTCTTTTGCAGAGACAGCAACCCCCCTTAGGCCATGGAAATGCAAAGGAGGTTTTGATTGGGGTGGGGGAGTCGGAGGAGAGGCTGGGTGCTGTTGCATTGGCTGCCTAAATTCCCCCCCACCCCTTTCCCTCTTTATTTATCCTCAAGCAAAATATAACCCCATAGCTACCCCATGGCTGGAGCTAGGGAACAGCCCTGGGGACTGGGGATGGCAGGTGGCACAGGGGTTCTCTGAATAGACCCGTGCACACCTCCAACTCCATTCCAGAAGTCTCCTCATCAAGGAAAGCTTGCTTCCAAACTGTCTGATTCAGCAGATTGATCATGCAGCTTTATTTTATTTTAATTTAATTTTGGTCTTTCTTTCTGTTGTTGTTGTTTTCTTTTCTTTTTTTTTTTAAAGGGCTGCAGAGAGGGCCAGACATTTTTTAGTCTGGTCGCACAAGCAGCAAACATCCCAGCCATCCCTGTTTAAAGCCTCCCCTGTATTAGCTCATAGTGACTTGACTGCTTACAGCAGAAAATTTGTAATTTACCCTCCCCAGTTTGTGCCTCCGCCCCTCCAAACAGTAGTTTCTAATTAAAGTGTAAACTCACCCCAAAGCACACAGAGCTATGGATACTTACACTGCTTTCAGCTTCAAGACAGTTTGAGTAAAAGCAGGGAATGAGAAATAATATTCTCGAGTAGGTTTTGTTTAATTATTCTCCCAGAGGAAAGAAATTAGGGGGAACATAAGTGTGGATTTGCCAGGGGGAGTAAGTGGGCATGAGTTACCATAATTTCTGTCTACCTCTAAACAGAGTTCCTTATGTGGCTGAACTGTTCAAATTGCCATTCCCACCATGGCATGGGGGCACCTGCTTAAAATCAGGCCATGCAGCATCAGTGGCCTCTGCACAGACCCGGATGAGTGGTACCTTTGGGAAAAGTTCAGTGGTTTAAAAAGGGAAAGATTCCCCAGAGCAGCAATGCTCTCCTGCTCTGTCATGTCCTTTTAGCGATGCTGGGGTGGGGGAGAAGCTTCTTAAAAACAGAACATTCCCAAATGATGTATGTACAAAGAGGGATGAAATAGGCTTAAAAATAATTATTTAAAAATAATAAAAGGAGAGGGCATTGTTTCCCATAGGGACTGAAGTGGCAAGTTTTTAGGGATGTGCTGGCATGATTTATTGTGGCACAGTAACCCCATGGGGCCTTTTCCAGTGCTGTTCAACCTGAAGTAGCTACTGGTAGCAGCAACAGGCTCTTCCACACCCAGGGTTGGCAGATTAAGAGCAAAATTACATTGTTTTTTGTTGTTTTGTTTGAGCTTTTTTCCCCGCAAATGTTAGTGTTGTTCAGGTTTTTTGTTTGTTTTTAAAGAAAGAAGAGAGAGCACAGTGACTGAAAGAAGGCTTAGGAAATGCAGAAGCAGAATTCATGGGTGGGGGACGATTAGATGTAATCTGTCCCATGGGGGTCTGGGGTCCACGCGGCATCACTGGACCAGCACAAACAAAGCTTCTTCTAGCTAATTTGGGTGACCAGCAGACTGCACATGGAATAGAAAAAAAGGGTTTGGTTTTTTTTAGATTATTTTTTAATCAGTGGCATGGGGCCTGACTTGGTCTGAGGACAGTCAGGATGCAGAAATGATTCAGAAGCAAAGATGGTTTGGTTCAGGAGGAAAAAAAAAACAAAAAACAGCAATAAAAATAAACACAGAGCTTCAGCACTGGGAATCTTAACCTCTGGTAGCCCAGAAGGCTGGTACTAGGGAAGATGATCATGGGAGAGGATCTCTGGGCTGGATTAGAAGTACAGGCAGACCTCTTCACCATGGAGATGCCAGCTGGCATCTCAAATATTGTTCTTCCTGGGGTGTGAGACAGTGTGCTGCATGCTGAGGGATGCGAGTGGTTAAAGCATGTGCCTGGAAAGGAACTGAAAAAAGATGTCTCACAGGAGAACACAGGCCTGATGTGATGGCATCACTTTAGGCAGCAATGTCTGTCCCTTCCTCTGTTCCGCTGGTGGTGGTGGAGCTTCTGCCTCCTCTTCTGCTCCCTGTAGCACCTGTACCACATCCTAAGCAGGGTGGGAGAAGATTGGCTCCATAATAATCTGGGCAAGGAGGTGAGCCATAACTGCTAGGACAAGTGAATGCAGTTAATGGAGACGCCAAGCTGGTATTCATGGATGTGAAGGATTTGTGTTAGAATATATTCCTGGCTGTGACTTATGTTTCCTCTTGGCTTCTTATTGCTTATTCCCCAAGACTAGTCACAGAAGCCCTACTGGTTTGCTCATCCATGTAGGATGAAGTTGGCCAAAGCCTGTGATGTCTCGCAATAGCCACTTTATAGCCCATGAGGGTTGGAGAAAGTGATCCAACAGATCTTTCCATATCTATTGTTTTGCAGTTCAGGAAATGTAAGTGCATGGGAGCATGGTGGGAGGGAGTGTTGCCAGCGGAAAGACAAGTAACCCAGTGGTATTACTGCAGCAATATGCAAGTGCAACACTTGAACGTGTCCCTGTCAGAGTCTGATGGTATTGCCACAGTAGGAGCAGTGGTGGATGAAGTCCTGGCTTGTGCTCTGGTTCAGGTCTCTCCCGGGATCTGTCCCCCTCCAGGTGGTTGGAACAGCCCCTGATTTATGCCAGGGTGGGAGAAAGCCAGGCTGGATTCTAGATCCCAAGAAACCTGCTTCTCCATTGGTTGCAAATCCTGGAGAAGCAAGTGTGGAGTCTTGGCAGGCTCTGCACTTGAGAAAGCAAAGCTTAGATTTGGCAGAGATCAACTGTGTTAAATGAGAGATGATCATCCCTCGTTAGCCAGGAGGGAAGCAGAGCAGTGGAAGGTCACCCAAGGGACAGCGTGAACCATGTGTGTTGGCACCAGAGCTCCTAAAACAATCTCTAGAGCTCTGAAATATGAATTGCATCTACCCACTTCTCTGCTCGATTAGCTGGAGTAGAGGATTTTGACATTTCCGAGGTGATGGCATTCATCCTCATTTCCTCTGTACTGCAGTGGGTTGCGGAGCAGTATTAAGGAGCTGTTGTGTTCCTCTGCAGAGGTGTCTGCATTTCAGCTGTACGCAGTGAAATCCCTGTACGTGCAGCCCTCTCCCACCCTTGCCCCAAGGCTTGGGAATTGTCTTTATACACGTGTATCTGTGTTACAACAGCATCTTACATGGCCCTGTTTTGCCAGGTAGTATATAATCCTGGAAGGATGATTTAGCCTATTCACAGATACTAACTCACCCACCAGCTTAAATTTTCCTGAGCACGGCATGGGTGATTTGCACCAAAGGAGCGATGGGAATAGAGGGTGACTGGGTTGAGGGGATCTTGCTGTGTATATATAAGTGGTGGGAAACAGCTCTTGCCTCATTCATGCACAAGATATAGTGTGCAAAGTGTAAAGGAAATATTTTCCCATCTCCATTTTTTTCATGGTGGGACTGGAGGAACAGACTTTTATGGTATTTATGTTGCCCCTGGCATAGGCAAGGCATGGAGCTGCTGTGCTGGTGAAATTAAACGACTGGACCAAGATCACCAATAAGCATTTCTCATGGCAGGAACTGAAAATTTTGCAAGGTCGTAGCTAGAAGCCCCTGTTTCAAAACATGGGGAGGGCTGGGACTCTCCCAGAGAGCACAGCGTGTGCTAAAGAAGAGCCCTCATCTACCCAGATTTTAGTCTCGTATTAAATTGCATTGTCCTGCTACACATTCATGGATTATTTTCTTTTTTTCCTTTCAATTTTAAGAGCACTTTATTAGATAAGTTAACCTGAAAACCAGCAACTTGATATTCAAAGCATTGGGTGAAAGCATTTCATCAAACAAGCAAGCCTTTCCTAAGATAAGGAAAAGTGAATCATTTTCCTCCCCAGCCCTTTTCAGGTAGCCCCAGAGGCAAAACATGTCCTCTACAGATATTTGAACACCTCTAAGACTTCTCACCTGAAAACTTTTGAGCACTTACTAACATGGCTTAAGCTCTGGTATGTGCTCAGGAAGGGAGAGGATGTTTTTTATTCCAATTTTGCAGGTAAGCAAAAGCAGAAGAATTTGAAGGCCCTGCCCTAGACATTTCAACGAGTCTGCAGCAGGGCTGGGTGTAGCACTGAGGGTAGGCTAGTCTTTTCTTTCTCTCTCCAAATATTTCTCTGCACAGATCTCCATGTCCTTGGGTGCTATTGCAGTGCACAACACCAGGGCAGGGTAAAGATAGGACTGCAGCAGGGGCAGAAGATATTTATGAAATAGGTGGGTCTTGTTCTTCTCTTTGAGCTCATGTGCCAGCATGATGAACCATTTCACTTGCGCACACAGCATTTCTTTTTCCAGATTCAGCTCTACTTACTACTTACAGCTATACCAGCTGTAAGTAGTTTGTACACAGGAATGGCCACAACCCTGCTTTCTGTTGGCCAAAAAAGACTTTTGACTGTTCCCTCTGAAAGGTAAGGCTGGAGGAGCCTGTACTTTTGGTGCGAGTCTGGGGTCTCTCCTAGGAAAGAAAAGTCAAGGGTTGCTGATTGTGCCAGAGAAAACAAAGCTCTCTCACTGGCGTCTCCATCCCATATCTATGGGATCCCTTTCCTGCTTGCATCCCACAAGAAGCCAACTTGGCTCCAGCCCTGCAGCACTGCTGCTGCTTTTCCAGACAGCCTGCCAGTCTCTGCACCTCTTCCCACATCACTAGTGCTTTGCATTGGTGCAAAGCAGCAGGCAAAGTTGGCTGTTCTGTGCTAGACCCCACAAGGAACAAATGTTTTTGCTTTGTATGTTTGGGATGGCAAGGAAAGTCCAACACAACAACCACAGACTGATGTGCCCGCTTCTCTCTTGTTCAGCATTTCTGCTTACGTTCCTCAAGTGCATGATTCAAATAGCCCAGCCGCATTTCAGGTGGCTTTACTGGGCATAATGACAGTACTCAGCAAGCATTGCACACAGGAGGAATCCTCCGGGCTCTGAGTCACAGATCTCTATGTGGACAGCTGAGCTGTACACAGCATGGTGAACACAGATGGCTGTGCACTGAGCATGCAGTCTTATCCCCAGGGCCTCCTGTGAGCAGGGATGGACTGGTCCTGCTCCCATCAACATCTATGTTGAAATTTCCTTCCCAGAGCTGTACTGGACTCACAATCTTGCTCTGGATCTGAAAAGAAATGCTGCAGGGCCAAAGAGTGCAGCTGGGAAGAGGAGAGGTGGAGCATGCAGGAGGTCTGAAGACTAGACCAGAAAGGCTTCTAGGCTCATAATAGGCACCCACTGTCTTCTGGTAACGTGGAGCTTGGTGCTTTCTGCCCAGTCAAGTGGTGGCAGGTGCTGGTGTGATAGCACTAGTTAAAACCACTGAAATATAGTGGAAAGGAAGGGGAAATAGTGGGAGAAGTATTGGCCAGAGCACGTATGTCTTGTCCAGCTAAGGCTGAACAGGGCACAGCCTCAAGGCTGCAGCAAGAACTGTTGCCATCCTGTCTCACTAAACCCATCTCTGCTTTGCTGACACCATCAAGAGTCATATGAAGGCCCAGGGTCCATAAAAGCAGAGACAGTCCATTGAGGCTTAATACTGAAAGGAGAGGAATACTGAGGGAAAACTTTGAGGGCAGGAGCCCTCCCAAGATGAGCTTTGTTGAGTCAGGCCCAGTGTTGGTCTTGCAGAAAAGCCACTCCTGAAACTGTCTAAACCAACTGCTTTCACCTATTTTGGGCCATTCATAATGCTTTTCTCCCCTTCTGTCCCTTTAAAAGTGGCAAGGTTTGCTTTAAATCCTGTTATCATCCTAGCAAAACATGTAAAAATTCATCAGTTCACCCCAAATTCTGCTGATGCTTGCAAAAAACAAGGGGAGGGAAGAAGAAGCAATACATCCCTTGTTCTGAACTCCTAACATAGGGCACTGCTTTTAAAAACAGCCTGTAAACCAGGGGAAAGCATTATGCATCACAAAGGTGTTGTTTGTCTCTTTTCCTTGTTTATCACCTGCATATTCACAGTCCCCTTCCTACTTGGATGTTGCTGACACCCAGAGAAAGCTTTGCATTTGTAGAGCCTGGGCCATCAAAGGAGTTCAAGGTGCCTTTGGTCTTCTCATCACAGTTTCTGCTCTGGTATAATAGTCAGTTACGCTTTAAATTGGTGTAGTGATAGTTCTTAGCAGGGATGCTGTTGCTATTTTACAGTAGGGATATTTCTCCACACTCTATTGGTGTGAAATGCTTTTCTTTTATTGCATCTTTGCTCTAAGGCTTCACCAACAAGGTCATATCACAGCACGTAGGCTGGTTCCCTTTTCACATCACAGGCCTCACAAGGCATCCTGGGTGTCTGGGATGGTTGGTTCTCCCCTTCCATCGAGGCTCAAAGTATGTTGGAGCAGGTTTGCCTGGTTCCTCAAGCTCAGATCATGGCAGACCTTCACGTTTCTGGCCTGGCCTTATGTCTATCCCAGGTTTGAAAATAGTCTCAGGTGCCAAGCACCAACCCTAGTGTTTAGCTTAAGTGTGTCTTCCAGGAAAGACATCTAGTCCAAAAATGAAGGTGGTCAGACTCCCAGTGGAAGCCTGTGCATAGGTTCTACTTCCAGTTAAGATGTTTGATGGGATCCTGGTTGTCCTCAGAGGTCTCAGAGGCAGGGATTGTATACAATCCACTGACGACACACTCCTCTCTCAGCAGCAGATGGAGGCCAGCCAAGAAAACCTTACAGCATCTCAGTGGCACTTGGTGCCTCTCTGCAGGAGATCGAGCAAAGCCTTGGGGTGGAATTCATTTTACCCATGTCTGCAATTTCAATGTCTCAGTCATTAGACTGAGCTTGACTGGTTAAAACCTCTGCAGCTATGAAGGAGTTGAGGCAACCAGCTCAAAGATATCTCCACCACTGTCATCCAGGTTTAAGTCAGATTATACCCAACACAGGGAATCCTCTTTAAGAGTTTGCTCATTTACCTATTTCTTAGCTGTTAAAATACAAACTCTAATTCCCATTGCCTGGCATAATTTCACATGGCTAAAATTAAGTCAAGAACTTTTTCTCCATCATTTTCCTATGTTTTAATAACCTCTTTAGTGCACTGGTGTATTGGAATGGGTGCAGCCATAGTATGCTATTGCAGGAATGTGCATGCCATCCAGGCTGGTACTAAAAATTTCTAGGCCACCCCTCTCCTCAGCAAATTTACACCATCTTATATTTTGTCATGTCTCAGCATAGCCTAAGCACCTTAAGTGGTTTGCAGCTTTCTCTGTAACATACTTAATCCTGCCTCTAATCCAGCACACTCAAACACATCCACTCTCCCACCATCCTCCAAACACATCCACAAGTCATTGGCACAAGTCTGTAATGTAACTTTATCTTAAAAAGAGGTACAAAATGGCTTTCTTGCTTCCCTATCATGACAGTTATCTCAGCAGAGGACATGGCAACTCTTATTAATGCAAGAGTTGTATCTTCATTTCAGACAATTCCTCCTACTTTGTTATAGTTTCAGTTCTCTGAAATCAAAAGCTTTTCTCTTTTCCCAATCTGTAGCTCTTCATTTCACTTTCCAGGTTCCTATTTCCTCTACATCTCTGTTGGAAGATGCAATTTTATGGCAGAAGTTATGCACATTCAGGTTTCCAAGGACTTTGCTGTTATTCAACAGAATTCACACTGTGGGACAGTACAGAAAGAAAAGGCAGAGCCCATCTCTGCTATAGCCAAGCCTGAGAAATGAAGCCAAAACAGCCAAGAGCAGAGCAGCAGTTTCTTCTGCTTCCATAAGAGTGCACCTTGTCTAATAGAGATATTTACTAAGGGGTGAGAAGGCAGGAATGAAACTCACTGAACAGTTGCCAAGCCTACCATTCAGTTTGTCCCTCTGCCCCCAGAAGAACAACAATAGAGCCTGTTGCTAGACAGTGTTGTATGGCATGACAGAAAGCAACTCTAAATCCTTTTCTGGCTGAGGGACACACTTAAGGGAGCCTTTCAATTTTTTTACGAACCTACAGTAGCTGGGAAGAAATGGGACAGTCCAAGCTCTTTCTGGACAGGTAGGACCGCATCCATATCCCAGTGCAGACTGGGCAAATCCCAATGGGAATCAGATAAGATTTGTAGAATTTACTGGGAAACCCACAGTTCCTTTAGAGACATACAAATCTGGTTAATGCTGGGTTTGGGGAGATCCAGACTTGAATCCTATCCCTCCTGGAGAGAGAATGATCTTGCAGCTTTACCAGTCTGTAGCCAAGTTTTCTTTAGAGTTATTGGTGAGAAATAAGATGCAATTCATGTGATGTATGTTAGATATCTACTTTCAGATGAGATGAATCACATCCCAGCTGTACCAGTTTTCTCACCAGAGGATCCTGGATGACTAGGTCAGACAAAGATATCTTATTTTAGACAGATGACTCCATCTGCCTTATTTTCTTTTCTTTGAGTACATTCCTAAAGGTTATGAGCATGTAGGCATTTTATGATCTTTCTAGTCATGTAGGATACTGAAAGAGGACACCTCCACTGGAAGACTCTTTTGAAAATCCTGGTGGGCATTGCTTTATATCTTTAGTGACCAAATTACCTTTAGACAACCATCATTCGAAGTCCTGGTGTTGCATTCCACATATGTGTAACAGAGCTGAGCAAAAATCCTGTATTTCAGAAGGGTGTTTGACAAGAATTTAATTTCTTGCACATTCTTCCATGGGAAGAACAGTCCAGTAGCATTTGTTGTGAAATAAATTGTCTTACCAATCCAAAACAGGAGAACTGGGTACCTCATTTGATCCTGCACACCACCAGGCCAGCCCATTCACCAGCCTGCTGATTTTTTTCAAGGCCTGGATATGCTTTCATTTACAAATAGTGTAAGCCTACAGAGAAAGAAAGTGACAGACTTATCTCCAGGGCCTCAGAGCTGTTTTGCTGCAGCATGAGCAGAGGTGTGGTTTGGTCATCGAATGGAAAGATGTGCTACAGTAGGTGCTCAGACAAAGTGACAAGAGACTAAGTGGAAAAGCACAGAAAACTGAAGTGCAAGGCACTTCATAAGAAACATAATTCTTGCTTTTTGCCTTAGACTTATTGACTGCATTGCTACAATCTGATCAATTAACTGACTTTATTGCTGCCCCATTTCAGTGGATTGCCGTGAGTGGTCCATGAATACTCTTAGCTCATTCTGAATGTGAGGAAGAGTGGATTAGCTCTGTTGCTTTTATTGAAGTGCTTATTTCTCCTTGCATGCCATAGAGAGAAAAGAAGTTAAGCAGCACAGATTTAGCCGCCTAACTATAAGACACCTTAGGTTAGTTGAGATGCATCCCACTGTGGGTTTGCAATTACAGGTATAACAGCTTCTAACATCATTAAATCATTCAATCCAGAAATCATCTTATCCATCCTCCTATGCCCCAGGCTGGAATAAATAGACTTAAATCAGAATTGTGAAAAAGTAATGGATATAAGAGGTAGTTAGCACTGAGTCATTACTAACAAGAGTATCATCTGGGTAAGAAAGTAACTTACTGGATCACAGCCTTTTTTTAACAGGATGGGTCATGGATATTAATGGATTGATTATAAAACCTGAAAGTCAGTTAATGCAGAAGACTAAGGTCATAGTGGGAGCTAGTTGCCTGAAAAAGTATATGGTTCAGAGAGATGGGGCAAACAACTGAGTTGAAAGAGAACAGATAAGACACATTAGCAGAAGATTGGGAATCAGGCAGGGAAATGCTAATTCAGTGACCACTGAAATCCTTGGTGCAACTTGCCCACAGGCATATGGGAAGTCTGTGATAGAAACCAGCATTGAGTCCATCTGTCCTACTGACACAATGTGTAGTCTCAGTCTCCTGGTGAATGAAAGGTTCAAGCTTAGTCATACTACAAGGCAGTGTGTTGTCAGTACAGCTTTCTAACAGCTCCATTAAAATTAATTGCATATAAACTGTCACATTTACCAGAAGACTCTCCAAATGGTAGTACAGAAACTAATTCAAGGGTTATATAGCCTATCATATATTTGCAGCCACAGATACAGTGGTGGTACCTGCCACCAACAGTGATGCTGGTGGTAGCTCCTGTTGCCTCTGACACTGGTGCTCAAACAAAATAAACTGAGAAATTCTTTCCTGCACACAGGGTCCAGGAACTGGGCAATACAGGCTCTTATTTAGATTGTTGCATACAAGAGCCTAGTTTTGTCCATCTCTAGTACAAGCAGGGTAGGGCAACATGTAAGATCTTGTCTATATAATGAATTGCTGTGATAAACTAGGGGGAAAGGCAGCTCAGGGGCTAAAGCACATCATTAGGACATGGGAATTTTGTTCATATCCCTTCTTTGCCTGACAAGCCTAAACAAATAGATAGATTGGTGGCCTGGACAGAGGAGAATCAGAAAGCTGGGAAACATGACTGTTGCCTACAGTCTGCCAGAAGCAGGCTGTGCACATCCTATTTCAATGTACAGTGTGGAGTCACTGAGCAGAGCCTGAGGTATGGGAGCAAGAGCTGTGCTGGAGTTACCTTTGACTCACTGCTACAAAAAAGTTATCCACTAGGGTGAGGATAACATCCAGAGCAGCTGGGCATGCCTGAGTCAGCATGACAGAGACCATGAGTGAAGTGTTTAGGTTTGTTCACTTTGATGCAGAGATGCACATAGTGCTTACGCACTGCAGCCATGGTGAGCAGGATTTGTCGTCATACTCTGTCTCAGAGCTGGACATCTCATCTGAGTTAGTCATTGGGGTGGTGATTGATGAGAAACTCGACATGAGCAGGCAGTGTGCACTCACAGCCCAGAAAGCCAACCATATCCTGGGCTGCATCAAAAGAAGCATGACCAGCAGGTCAAAGGAGGGGATCCTGCCCCTCTACTCTGCTCTCGTGAGACCTCACTTGGAGTATTGTGTCCAGTTCTGGTGTCCTCAACACAAAAAGGACATGGAGCTGTTGGAGCCAGTCCAGAGGAGGGCCATGAGGATGATAAGAGGGCTGGAGCCCCTCCCGTATGAAGACAGGCTGAGAAAGTTGAGGCTGTTCAGCGTGGAGAAGAGAAGGCTGCGTGGAGACCTCATAGCAGCCTTCCAGTATCTGAAGGGGGTCTACAAGGATGCTGGGGAGGGACTCTTCATTAGGGACTGTAGTGCTAGGACAAGGGGTAATGGGTTTAAACTTAAACAGGGGAACTTTAGATTAGATATTAGGAAGAAGTTCTTCACAGTGAGGGTGGTGAGGCACTAGAATAGGTTGCCCAAGGAAGTTGTGAATGCTCCAACCCTGGAGGCGTTTAAGGCCAGGTTGGACAGAGCCTTGGACGACATAGTTTAGTGTGTGGTGTCCCTGCTCATGGCAGGGGGGTTGGAACTAGATGATCTTAAGGTCCTTTCCAACCCTAACTATTCTATGATTCTATGATCTAAACTCCCCTTCTAGTCAATGAATGAAGGCTGACACTTCCTCACTGTGATTCATCAGACCTATCTTTGATGTCAACCTTTGGATGCAATGACTCTCTCTGTAGCAGCCAATCTCTCTATGCTGGTGATCAACAGAACAAATATGATTAGTTGGGTGCCTGACTTCTGGATGAACAAGGTTAAGTCAAATGCTCTAACTCCACCATGCCCAAATCCTTACGTTCATCCTGCCCATGGCTGTGGGACTCCATGGACAGGGAATTTATACTTCTGCAACAGTCAATCCTTCCTGGTTTTCTATGGTGTTAGCCTACAATGCAAAGGCTGATTCAATAAAAGTGCTCCTGCAGAAGCATCATTCATCAAAGAAATAGTCAGTTGGACTGATTTTTGTAACCAGTGATGAGCTGCCAAGTGGAGGCAGTGACAGAGATCACACTCAAGGCCAATCATGATTCTGAAATCACTGTTGCAAGAGTCACCAACTCATATTGTCTTCTCCTGAGGTTGAGATTTTTATGGCTCTTCTGACCTTGCTGATGAGATCTGTACAAATCTATTCACACGCTTGTGCTGTCTAGTCTTCAAATTCCCAGACTGTTTCTGTTAATGTGAATGAGGAATAGCTTCATTTATCTTTTATTTCCTTGATCTTAAAGATGTCAGGAAAGATGACTGGTATTTTCTTTGATGCCAGAAGAATATGCCAGCATCAATATAATGGAAGAGTGAAAGAACTGATGTGAATATCCCTCTACACTGCCTAAATTTCAGGTGTCTACATAAGTTTTGCTATTAAAACTGTTTTGGTGCTAAAGTAGGCATGAACTTAGCCTTAGGCACTGCGATGTAAGTTAGACTTTATTATTAATATAAGGAAAGAATAGATGAAGACACCTCAGGTGTAATTTGTATAATTTTCAGGCAGTGTTGGCCATCTTCTATGTGAAATTCAGGTCCTTCCAAAGTGTGTTTAAAATGCAGACCTGTAATTGTAAGGGGAGAGCTTGTGCAAAAGGACTGGTGCCCCTGAGGGCATGTGCTTCACAGACCCAGAGGGGCTGGCAGGCTAGAGGCAGGTCAGGGACGGGCTCATGAAAGGGCTCTCAGACACATTGCTCCTCTACTCCATCTCTTACAGCTGGTTTCTGCAGAAGCCAAGACTTAAGTAATCCTGCTGCCTGTCAGTTTGTCCCCATAATGACATTTGAACCTATTGGCCCAAAGAGTTTCATTTGGCAGAGGTTCTCAAAGATACTGGATACCCACAAGTCTCACAAAAATGGGCAGTTAAGTAGCGGGGAGATGTGACGGGCGCCCTCCTAGAGGGAGAGGCCACAATGTGCGTGCATCTGCGTGCATGCCATGTGTGCATGTAAGTAAGCATGCACATGTGTGCCTGCATATGTGTGTGTGTGTGTGTTCAGTGTTCCCAAGTTTCACAAGTTTCAGTGCCCACAGAATAATTCCTTGCTCTATCTTTTATATTTCATTTTTTTAATTTTTTTTTTTTTAATCCATTCATCTGTTTCTTCACCCTTCTTGCTCATTCTGGCTATGTGAATTGTGGGAGGAAGGAGAAGATGAAGCGAGTGGGCCATGCCACAAATCTCTTGATAGACATATTGCATCAGATGACTGAAGAAGAGATGAAGGAAATGAACCTTCCTATTAGGTTTAAGAAGGATGAGGGCTACTTCACAGCCCCGACTGGTCTCCATACCAGCACATACACTATTGTGTTCCTCCTCTGGTAGGCACCTGACAGCACAGCTGTGCATTGCAGATATTTTGGTAGAAGGTCACAAGATAGAGTGAATAAGAGTGATGAAGGCTTTGTGAGAACAGACAGCTTGTGTTTTGCGAGCAGGGAAGGATTACACCTGCAGAAATTCCCTAGTGGATTGGTGTTGGCAGCTCCCACTGACAACACCAAGAAAAGTCCAGTTAAAAACTACTTTGAGGATTCTCTGGAGAGGCAGAATACACATTATGAAGGACGATAGTTATATACGTATATAATGCATATGCTTATGTATTCGTATGTATATGCATAGATAGGTACATGCATATATGCCTCTCCTTAGCTTTAGCTTCTACTCCAAAGACAAGTCAAACTCAAGGGAAATCTTCCCTTGACTTTAGCAGACTTTGGAGCAATCTCTTTGTCTCATGTCTTAGACTCTGAGCTCCTTTAGGTCTTGATACTGCAAGTTGCTTCACACTTCGATTCTGGGCCAGGAAAGTGCTGCTTAGCTTTGTGTTTGTCCTTAAATATCTGGGCAGTTCTGTTCATTTTCTATGCACAGGCACCAATCTGGGTAACACAGGTTGAGACCAAGCCTGAGAGCAGGGAGTCTTTCCTGTATTGGGCTTATACATAGCATATTATTATATGTGCTATCAGGGACATACAGTAATAATGTATGTAAATTACAGGCATATCTCAGTCCCATCTCCAATCCCATTACAGGAGAGAGAAGGAACCCAGTTAAGGCTTGTATATATCTGACAACAAGCAGCAAAACTTGGCTAGGAGCTGGATGGGGTTTTGGGGCATGCAAAGGCAGAATTGCAGAACTTCTGTGTGTATCGTAATGGGCTTCAGCACTTACAAAATCCGTCTATATACTACCTATCCTGATCTGCACCCAGGCTGTGGGTACAATGGGGTGTTAAATTGAGAGTTTCTGCTCTGAGCTCCAGAGGTTTCTGGCTGACCCCCAGTGTTGGCCAAGACTCAATCAATGTGAATAATTGATTGAGTAGTTCTGTGAAACAGAATAATGTTGGCTAGGTTGTGTTACTGAGATTTGAGAAACTTGGGTTCAAAACCCTGCTTCAAATCAAGCAGAGGAAACTTATGAAGCTCATTTTCCCATACCATGGTTAAGTGCCCTAACCACTAGGTTGCTGACTATGAGTATAAAGGGGACATTGCGTCCTCTAACTTCACTTGGCACCTTAGGGGATGGGCACATGAACAAATTACCACAAGGTAAGTTAGGGCGTGAACTAATAAGATGCCAGTTTTTCTGTGGTAACTGCCCGTGTGAATGCTCTTACCCTGCAATAAATACAAGATGGTTCATATATACCAGGGGGTAAGAACGTTCACATGGGTGTTATATGGCTCACATCCCGGTTTGACTCCTAGTAACTTGGGTCTGTGCCTCTAACCTTAGTACCCTTGAGAATTCATCTTGAAAAAAAAAATCAAGCTCTTCCTTTTTACAAAAAACTTAAACCTGCCATTTCTGTATTTACAATTATAATTATTTTAGTGCATTTTTGGTTTGCCAGAAATTATTTGCTGAGCTTGACTCCACTGAATTGTTTTGGCAGAAAGCAGTTGCACTTGAGGTCCCTGTGGCCAGCCTTAGCCAACATGCACAGGTAGTCTACTGATGCCTCACAAGCTTTGACTGCCTTGTAGTCAGAGATCTTCTGGGCATTGACATAATGTTAATATTCCCATTTCTCACAACCAGCCTCTGAGTCCTGAAGAGGTTTAAACATATGGAGGTATGAAGTTAGTCACATAAAACACTATTTAGCCATTGCAGAAGAAGAGGTGGTGTGGTTGGCAGATGAGCAGTGCTTGCAGGTTGCCTTGAGGTCACTGGGTGCTCACGATTTTTTTAATGCACTTCCCATAGGCCTGGGAAATGGCCACAAAGGAAGGCAGCAGCTCTGGAGAGAAGACCTTGATTTAATTTCTTGGCATACTGATCTGGGATCCTTCCAGGGTCGCAGAGATAGACAACTTTGCCTAAAAGCAGGCTGAACATAACTGCATGAGCCCAAGTGACTGAACAAGGGAAAATGCCTTTAAAATGTTCCAGGAACTGGTCAAAATGTTCCAGTAAAAAAAAAAAACAAACAAACAAACAAAAAAAAAAAACCAAAAAAAACCCCAAACAAAACAAACCATCAAATCCAACCAAAACCCAACCACTTGCTTAAGGGGTGGGACCTTGTCTTGTGATGATCCCAAAGGCTGGCTGACTCAAGTTATCTTGAGGCACCTCCTTTCAAGTTAGATTGAGAAGATTCAATTCATCCTTATGGAAGCATTCCACCAACCTGGGACAAATCTATTCTGAACACAAGGCTTTCTCAGAAAGTTTAAAGACACATTCTGTTCCTAAGCCTACAAGGATTTGTATTTGTACTCTATTGGGTGACAGCACACTCCCCTAACAGATCTCTGGATGGAATTCACTCAGTTTTAGCCATGTAATGCTTAACTTTCCGAGCCAATCATCTTAGCTCTCCATAGAAAGATGGACATCTTCAGAAGGCGATTCATCCTTCCTGAGATAGGTATCTTTATAGTGGATGTGATGAATCACTGTCTGGAGTTGCCTATCTTTCTCCATCCACTCTAGAAACAGCCTAAACACCTACCTTTTAGACAGCTAAAGTTGGGAGGTATGACTGAGTGCCTAAACACCCAACAAATGTCATTGATGTGATGCCAGTTGGTGTCTGGAAGGCTTTTATCTCTATTTTAAGAGTGGTTGATGAGAAGCCTTCAGTGTTTGTCAAGTCCTTGACCTTCCTTGGTGATTTTGTCTGGAGATAAGAGGTAAAAGACCCAAACCCTTTCCGGTGCAAATAGCTCAACTCTTCCAATTGAGGCGCATAAACAAACTGAAGTAGATACTGCTTTGCAGAGTTACTTCAGGAGAAAAAAAAAGCTTGCCATTAAAAGCATTTTAAAATAAAAACTGAATGGGAAGGCAGGTCTACTCCAAATACTGAAAAGGCCTCAGCAAGAAATGAAAATTACCACCCTTCCCATGGAAAGTAAGTCATATACTCTTTCATCAGGTAGAAGCAGAACTCGCCAGTTTTTAGCTTTGGGGTGAACAACAGGATGTTAATCAGGCCAAAAACTCAACAGGGTTCAAGAGGATTTTTCAATAGAATTTTTCAAGGCAATATTTACAGAGATATTTCAAATACTCAGGATTGACGTAGTTAATGACATCAGGTATTGTGGGGCTTTTATTTTTGGGCTTAAGGTGATACCTGGCTATTGAAGACCAGAATAAAATTCATGCAAGTAAATAATGTTCCACAAATGTCCTGTGCAAGGTACTTATATTTTCTTCTGAAGCAGCTGGTTCTGGCCACTCTAGGAAGGGGGTGCTGGCCTCAGGCCTGTTAATTCACATTTTCCTATAGAACTGGAACATTTCTATAGAACTGGAACAAGCGTGGTGTGCAAAGTGTTAATCCATTTATGGCTGCAATGGGGACACCATGATCTCTGTAGAGAAAATAGAAGTAGTTTTTCATCACTGCACCCTTCAGAGGGCAGCTAATGGTTTGTGGCTGGCCAATGGCTCAGTATAACTCTGACAATGTTTGGGAGAAATATTAAGGTTAGTTGCCAACACTGTGTGCTAACCATGATGAAAGGTGATTTAAAAACCTCCTCCTCTGAACTTGCTGTGTAATTTTTTTTTTGTGCAAGTATATGGCTCATGAGAAGGATAGTATTCATCTTAACAAGCTTCTGCCATCTGGAGATCAAACATCTAGTTTATAGCTTGCATGTAGATTCCTTTTGTAGAGACTAACTGCCCCAGAAGGCAAATCATCCCACCTAGACACCTATCCTAGGACAGAGCAACTCGCTCTTCTGAGGCCCTTATCTCTCTGTTAGGAGGACAGAAGGGGTCAAGGTGATATCATTAACCAGATTCCTAACTTTTAGGTTGCTACAGAGAGGTGAGATGAACTCTATTCTGGGTAACCAGCTTTGGCATGAGCACTGGTTTCTGCCATGAGCACGTGTGAGATTTCAGTCCTGATGAATCAAGAGAGGTGTTTTGAAAATCTGTTGAAGTCCTTCAGCTTTGAGAACCTGTTTGAAGCTGAAATGGTACAAATTGGCACAGGTCTATAGCCTAGAGGATGGGGACTGCAGCTGACAAATATCACACCAACAGTATTACAGTGTAGAGATGAAATATGAGGTCATTGTGGCTGAGGAAGCTAAGAAAGATGCTTGCTCAGTGTTACGGCTTGAGAAGTTTACTAGTACCTACACGTCTTTTTAAAGCCTAATTGTGCTAACACTATATCAACCCTGACTCCAGGGAAGTTTTTAACCAAGCTATGAATCTCTGGAAGCTTCCTTCTTGCTTTGCTTCAGACCTCTACAGTGAGAAAATCTCTGTCTCCAGACTAATTTCATAAGCACAAAGCTCATAGTTTCATTAGGCTTTTGTGGATACATGCTCAGATGAGACAACCTGGAAATGGGGAGATTTCCTCAGTAGAACCTGAGCAAATGAGAGATGTCATTGCAACTAGTGTGGCTTTGCAGAGTAGAGGTCTTCCCTTCAAAATTCCATGGCAATTTTATTCAGTGATGATTATCCCATTCTTACTGTTATCAAAACTGATAATAATTGAATTTCTAAGTACATGCAAACTTTCAGCTTTGTGAAAAATTAAACAAATTTGACTGTATTTTTCTCTAGTTGAAATACTCATCTGTTTTCTTGTCACTCCACAATGTCTGAATGTTTCTGCTCTTAACATCATGTTTCACCTAGGTTTTAAGAAACATTTGATGCAATATTTGGAAAGTCAGAGGGAATGGTGGGAGTAGCAAGCTCAACTCTTTAGCATAACACTGGTCTATGTCTCCTGAGCTTTCTCATACATACTGAGATCTTGGTCCCAGAGGTGACTAGGGACCCCAACAGTAATGGATTGATAAGGTTTAATTGCAAAATACTCTGTGTGTGTTGGATTCAGTAAAACCAGAATTAGTCCTATTGGACATTTTTTGTATGCAGATATCTATGTATATATGTCTCAATTTGTGAACTGAGTCCTGTCCTGAGAAACTTCCACATTAGGTGATTGATAGTTTGATTTATTTAAAAGTGGGTCTGGGATGTAGGGCTCTATAGGCTCATTTCTTAAGATGACAATGAGGGTTTAACACATTTTTCCCATTTCATTCAAACAACTTGTATTGGACTGAAATGCATTTTTGGGAAGACCTTTCAGTTGTGATCTTGAAAGGGGAGGGAGAGCCCATCCTTTCTTTTGATGGACTTGGCAAATTGGGAATTCATCAGCTTCACTGTACTTCAGGTCTACCCTCAGCTGAATTTGTCTGGTGTCAGTGAACCATCACTGGTTCCCATTTTAATGCCAGAAAAAAGCCCTCATATAATCCATATATATGGTTGGGATTTTGTCCCCTGCTGAGTATGTAATTTCAAGAGAGCCCTGTGAACCTCTGGCGGTCTGGGAAACAGGTATTTCTGTATTCTGCCCTGGGATTGGTGATGCAAGCAAGGCTCCTCTTATGTTGACATCACTACTGATCATGTCTATCTTCTACCTGGGCAGCAGAAAACATAGATGGGATGGGGGAAAAAAACCTGTCAATGTGTCTTTTGAAAGATATCTGTTCTAACACCAATGAGGTGTGTTTCTGATTTAGAGTTAGCTGTACTGTCACAGTACTCTATTACTAAGGACCTTTGGTGAGCTTTATTTGTTGTTTTTGTCTCAGAAGCAAGAAGGCTGTTAAGTTATAAATAATTTTTTTTAAGAGATAAATTCCTTTTAATGTTTTCTATAGGCTCAACTCTGTTACAAGGGATTCTGGCTGCATCTAGTGAAACAGATTTGTTGCTATTTCATGCAAGTAGTTCTTTAAGCTGAAAAAAGATTCAGGAATTTAGATATTTTAATTGTTACTGCTGTTAGACATTTCATTTGTGCAAAATGGAAGTTTTTGGAGGAATATGGGCTGATGCCCGTCATGTCATAGCACCTCTCGGCAGAGAGGGATATCAGCGTGACTGCTCCCTCTCTTTAATACAACTTTTAGTCAATTTTGTACTGCCTGAGGCTTTAGGAGGAATTAGAATCCAGGTCTAAGGGTTTGCCTGTGTGTGGAAGTTATAGCAAATTAAACTTATGATCGAGCTTCTGTGGTGCAACAAGTTACCACACATCAGCTGACCCTTGGTAACTGTCTGTATGCTCACTGCTAGCCTGCAGCAAGTGAAGTAATTAGACTTTGCTTACCCGCAATAAAAAAGGGTTAATTTAAATCACATTCGCTAGCATTTGCTGTAGGCTAGGAATCCACATATGTAGAATTGCTGTGGGTCAACTAGCAAGTAGTAATTTGAACTCCTCTTGGTTGACCATGAGATTGAGCCTTAAGTGGAGATCTGAATTTATCATGTCTGTGTAGCGATTCCTTCAGGACGTACTCTAGGACATGCATGCACAGATATTTGCAAAAGAGACATCTCTTTCTGTCTCCTTTACAGTTGATAGAGGAGAAATGGATAAGGGGCCTCCACATGCTTCTTCAAAGGAGCTCGGTTCTCCCAAAGTTCTTATATCTGCCAAAATCACAAGCATATCTCAGAAACTGTGCCCTAAATGTGACTTACCTCCTTTCAAAGAAGGGTTTATTTTTGAGATACTGCACTGGAGATTATTCAAATTCATGTACTGCTGACTACTTGTATTTCAGGGTTTGTGAGGAATAGGTAGCACTTAATATATTTACAATCCAGGTTGCTATGAGATGATATCTTATGTAGATAAATCATTAGTGCTTTATATACATGTTCAACAGGTGTATATGATGACTCAGAGAACAGGAGATTCTCTGCAGTATGCAATTCCTGCCTTCATGTAAGTCAAAATAATAGAATTAGTCAAGTTCCAAGCCTGAGCCCACAGGAGATGAATGGAGAGTCTGAGAGTTGTAGAAATGACCCGAACAAGCAAATATTTTTTTATTATTTATTTTAAAATCAGTATCTTTTAGAAGCTAGTTTTCTTTCCTTAACACAGATAGCCCTTTCTGTAATCTTGCTTTAGTGATTCTTTGTCCTGAGCAAAGAAAACAAGGACTTTAATCCTATGCTGCACATAGTGAATTTTCAAACTGAATAGTAATAGACCTACTGAAAGTTTGATACGCTTGGCTAAACATAGGTCTTTAAAGTAATCTGAGATTTCCCTGGAGTCCATGTGCTGCTTCAGGAGGGTACAGATCTCCCATAGGTCCCATGTCATATTTGCAAACCTTGTGTAAGTATCTTTCATGTGGAAATATTGAGGCAATTAAATTTATTCCTGCACTTCAGATTCAGATATTTTCATTTGGTTTTCTACAATATAGACCTCAATGCCTAGCTACTTATCTGTGTCCTGCTACAGTCCATGGAGATTTAAAGTTTATTATAGTTATGTATCTTCGATATAGTTGTGCCATCTGAGGTATCCACATGCTTTAAAAAGACACGATGGAGCCAGGTGGATTGTGTAAAGCACCTCAAATAATACTCAATACACCTATCTTTAAGCTACTGGATTCCACCCTGAGAATTCAACATATGACAAACTAAGGAGGAAAAAAAATCAAGATAATTTCAAGCAGGTACATGCAATTTCTCCCCTAATCAGTTCTTAACAGGCTTGCTTCCGAATGTCTGTTTCCTGACTAAAAATGGTATTATGTAAAGTAATGTTATCTAAATTATCCACAGCAATGAACATTTATCCTGGTGTTGGTAATGATAGTTGAGAGGTCTATGGCCTGGCCACGAAGCTCTTGACTGTAACAGGACATATTGGGAGTCATCAATCATTAAGTCAATGGGATGAAATATGAAAGAATGAACCACCCTCCTGCGTTTTGGTTCAGTTAATTTGGACCAGGTTTAGCCTATGTTCAGGGAGATGGAAGCTCACTTTTCCAGTGGATGTGTGGAGGTGAAGGAAGACCACAGTTTCCAGGAACTAGTAGTCTAGAACGAGTCATCATTTTAAATTGACTTTAAATGCTTGTCACTTTCAAGAGTTAATCCAGTATTGCTGACTTAGATCTGCATCTGATTACTGTTGAAGAAGAAAATTAAGATGTCAGTCTTACCTAGAAGAGTAGGTTGTGATGTTGCACAGGATAAAAATATGTTAAAAATAACAGGAAAGGCTTCTATAGGTACGTAACAAATAAAAGACAGACTAAGAACAATGTGGGCCCTCTTCAGAAGGTAGTGGGAGAAGTGGCTACCCTGGATTTGGAGAAGGCTGAGGTTCTTAATGACTTCTTTGCCTCTGTCTTCACTAGCAAATGCTCTGACCACACCATCCAAGTTGGAAGGCAAATGCAAGGACTGTGAGAATGAAGACCATAGGCCCACTGTAGGAGAGGATCAGGTTCGAGACCACCTTAAAAACCTGAACGTGCACAAGTCCATGGGACCTGATGAAATCCATCCACGGGTCCTGGCGAATGAAGTTGCTAAGCCACTGTCCATCATATTTGAAAAATCATGGCAGTCAGGTAGAGTTCCTGATGACTGGAAGAAGGGTAAAATAAGCCCCATTTTCAAGAAGGGGAAGGTGGAAGACCCGGGGAACTATAGACCAGTCAGTCTCACTGGCTTCAGTGTGCTTTTGAGCCCAGAAAGCCAACCATATCCTAGGCTGCATCAAAAGCGTGACCAACAGGTTAAAGGAGGTGATCCTGCCCCTCTACTCTGCTCTCGTGAGACCCCACTTGGAGTACTGTGTGCAGTTCTGGTGTCCTCCACATAAAAAGGACATGGTGCTGCTGGAGCAAGTCCAGAGGAGGGCCATGAGGATGATCAGGGGGCTGGAGCACCTCCCGTATGAAGATAGGCTGAGAAAGTTGGGGCTGTTCAGCCTGGAGAAGAGAAGGCTGCATGGACGCCTTCCAGTATCTGAAGGGGGTCTACAAGGATGTTGGGGAGGAACTCTTTGTTAGGCACTGTAGTGCTAGGACAAGGGGTAACAGGTTTAAACTTAAACAGAGGAAGTTTAGATTGGATATAAAGAAGAAGTTCTTTATAGTGAGGGTGGTGAGGCACTGGAATGGGTTGCCCAAGGAAGCTGTGAATGCTCCAACCCTGGCCGTGTTCAAGGCCAGGTTGGACAGAACCTTGGGCAACATAGTTTAGTGTGAGGTGTCCTTGCCCATGGCAAGGGTTTGGAACTAGATGATCTTAAGGTCCTTTCCAACCCTAACTATTCTGTGTTTCTATGATTCTATAATCCTAAATTTACTGGCACAGCAGCTGAACTAAAGCTAAAGACAGGTGGGTTATCAAAGTGTTTAACTTCCTTTGTGATAAAACAATGCACCATCTTCAGATGACTCATTGCAATGTAGTTTCTGTGGCTTGACATGTTACCATCCATCAACAGCACTACGACACCTGTATATGACCTCAACTTAATCTAACGTCAAAGCAAAAGGAAGAGACTTAAGCCTGTGTCTCCAGTTGGTGCAGGCTAAGAGCACTCACATGGACAGTTGCAGGAGCTCTGCTGGCAGGCAGGAACTTGTCAATTACTTTATCTCATTCATAGTGTGCCAATACCTTGCTTCTCGTAACCTTGGTGAGTAAACAGAGGGAGGTAAAGCCCCTACCTCTACATTTGTGAAAAGTGTTGCCATGTCAACAAGCACAACTTCACACAGATACACGTGAGCAGATAGGCTATGCACAGGCATGCATCCTTCAGTGTAACTGTGAAATGCAAGGTGACAGGAAAGAAGAACCCACATGATCCAGTGCACTGAGCCCTTCAACTGAGTTGATATGATGATATGGCTCCAGAGTGAGTGCACCTGGACTACTATTTTCCATCCCATGCTCATGCCAGGAAGCTATTGACAATCTGGAGGGTTTTCAAAGAGCTAGACGGCTGAAAGGACTGATGCTTATGAGAAAAGATGAGCAAGTACTAATCTGGGCCAAGTAGTGATATGACAATAGCTCTCAAACTTTTGTCAGTTGTATATAGTAAAGGAAAGCAAGGAGTACCAGTAAGCATAACTAGGATAACAGAAGAAAGGGGGATACATTAGATACCAGGGAAAGTAACTTGTCTGGCACCCTAAAATGTCAGAGTGTAGAGGAGTGTTTTACAATAATGAAAATATCATCATTTAACTTATTTGGAATGATCCCAGGCAAACCATAGGAAATAGTGATGGAGGCTTCTATTCTATGGCTGGGTGGAACCAAGGTAAATTAGTAATTTTTTAATGGAATTCAGTGAGGGCTTATCTTCAGCTGCTGTGAATCACCATAGCTCCCTCAACTTTGGTGAAGCTGTTAGATATCCAAAGATATAGAAGAGGCAACTGAAGAGCTTGAATTCAGTTCTTCATTTATGTATGGACTCCCAAGGCATTAATCCATGTACTCAGCCTGAGGACTTGGACATTCACTTATTCAGATATAAAACTGTGAAATTTCTAATTTGTGATTTTGTGTACCAGATACAAGAAAGTGTATAAACTCATAATTTTGTATTGACTTCAATAATTTGCTGTGACCAGGTCTGTGTGCCTTCACAGTGTTAATTATGAAACGTATTTTCTATTCCAGTAAGCAACTGTATTCGGCCTTTCAAAACATTTTTCTTTCTAAATCAAGGAGATATGGGTTTGATGGGTGAACTGTCCAGTGGATGAGGAATTAATTGGATGGTCACATCCAGAGAGTAGTGGACAATGGCTCAATATCCAGATGGAGATTGGTGACAAGTGATGTCCGTCAGGGGTCCATACTGGGACCAGAGCTGTTTAATGTCTTCAACCATGACACAGACAGTGGGGTTGAGTGCACCCTCAGCAAGTTTGCCAGCAACACCGAGCTGAATGGTGCAGTTGACACATCCAAGGTACAAGATGCCATCCAGAGGGACCTGGACAAGCTCAAGCAGTGGCACCATGTGAACTTCATCAAGTTCAACAGGGCCAGGCGCGAGGTTCTGCACTGGGTCAGGGCAACCCCTGGTATCAATACAGGCTTGGGATGAGGGGATAGAAAGCAACCCTGGGAAGTACGTGGGGGTACTGGTGGATGAAAAGCTGAACATGACCTTTCAGTGTGCACTTGTAGCCCAGAAACCAACTGTGTCCTGGGCTGCATCACCAGCAGCATGATCAGCAGGTCGAGGGAGAGGATTCTCCCTCTCTGGTCCTCTCTTGGGAGACCCCACCTGGATTCCCATGTCCAGCTCTAGAGTCTTCAGCACAGGAAAGGCATGAACCTGTTGGAGAGGATCTAGGAGAGGGATACCTCTCCTACGAGAAAAGGCTGAGGGATCTGGGGTTGTTCAGATTGGAGTAGAGAAGGCTCTAGGGAGACCATAAGGCAGTCTTTCAGAGGGCCTATAAGAAAGATGGGGACAGACTTTTTAACAGGATCTGTTGCAATAGGACAAGGAGTAATGATTTTAAACTAAAATAAGGTAGATTTAGACTAGATATAAGGAAGACATTTTTTTCATTGTGAGAGGTGAAACGCTTGAATAGATTTCCCAGAGAGATGATGGATGCCCCATGTCTGTAAACATTCAAGGCCAGATTGAATGTGACTCTGAGCAACCTTGTCTAGTTGAAGATATCCCTGCTCATCTTTCAGTGTGCACTTGTAGCCCAGAAACCAACTGTGTCCTGGGCTGCATCACCAGCAGCATGATCAGCAGGTCGAGGGAGAGGATTCTCCCTCTCTGGTCCTCTCTTGGGAGACCCCACCTGGATTCCCATGTCCAGCTCTAGAGTCTTCAGCACAGGAAAGGCATGAACCTGTTGGAGAGGATCTAGGAGAGGGATACCTCTCCTACGAGAAAAGGCTGAGGGATCTGGGGTTGTTCAGATTGGAGTAGAGAAGGCTCTAGGGAGACCATAAGGCAGTCTTTCAGAGGGCCTATAAGAAAGATGGGGACAGACTTTTTAACAGGATCTGTTGCAATAGGACAAGGAGTAATGATTTTAAACTAAAATAAGGTAGATTTAGACTAGATATAAGGAAGACATTTTTTTCATTGTGAGAGGTGAAACGCTTGAATAGATTTCCCAGAGAGATGATGGATGCCCCATGTCTGTAAACATTCAAGGCCAGATTGAATGTGACTCTGAGCAACCTTGTCTAGTTGAAGATATCCCTGCTCATTGCAGGGCGGGTGGACTATATAATCTTTGATAGTCCTTCCAACCCAAACTATTCTGTGATTCCACAAATGGGATTTTTCTCCCTAAGGTCATCATAATTCAAATGAGGTAGGTTGAATTGTCCCCTGAAACTGCCTTTCCTTCTGTTAAATCTAGTAGGAACTAGATGAGTAGGTGAGACTGGAAACCTACATTTTAGATGGCTTGTATTAGGTGAGATGGGTCCTACCTAAACTGCGAATGAGCACTTAAGAAGCTCTGGAGAATAGATAATAATTTGTCAGGGACCCAAAGCTAAGGTCAATGCTTTACTTCAGATTTTCATAAGTGAAGATGAAGTGATCTCCTGCCGCTTGTGAGAGTAGAACCTAGGTATTTCCCTCTTTTGAACCCTCAGCATGAGATGGTAATTTTCTCAACTTCCCAGACTTACGGAGTGTGAAAGGGCTGTACTTATAGCAGCTGTAAAAAGACTTTCAGGATCAACACTATACAAGCAGTGTGATACTCTTTAGCACCCTGCTGAAAAGTTGAGCAACCAGCCTGCTCATGCAATCAAAGAGGTGATGGAGGAGGCTCCTCAAAGGACACCCTCAGCATGAGATGGTAATTTTCTCAACTTCCCAGACTTACGGAGTGTGAAAGGGCTGTACTTATAGCAGCTGTAAAAAGACTTTCAGGATCAACACTATACAAGCAGTGTGATACTCTTTAGCACCCTGCTGAAAAGTTGAGCAACCAGCCTGCTCATGCAATCAAAGAGGTGATGGAGGAGGCTCCTCAAAGGACATGTAAAATGGACAAAGAAAGGCTTATATATGGGGCAAAGAGTCAGAGTTTATTGATTGACTTGCAAAGATACAGATAGAAGATGAGAATATGTAATTTACAAACTCATCTTGGGGGTCCTCAAAATTGTGCTGAAGTTTCAGTATACTCTTAGCTGTGTAGTTGCCATCAATGCTCAGATCACTGTGTAAATGCACAGGTATGCAGCTGATAGGAAGGAGGAAGGGTTTTGTCGTCACAGTCAAAGTGGTGTAAGTATCTTTAGAGACAGACTGGCTGCTAAATGCCTCTAAGGACCTGAGTTCTGGTTTTCTGAGCCCAGGAGTGCTGCTGTTTGATACAACCTGAAGGCTGGGGATCTGTCTTCCCTCAGAGCTGATAGAGATCACTGGATTTCATCAGTGTTGTCATGTTACATTATGTACTGCTCCAAAATGCCTTGACATGAGATTTATACAGAAAGCTGCAGAGGACAGAGCCTGGATGAATTATGTCTGTGGTGAGTTCCTTCCAGCTGAGACAAGCTCAGGAGAAGAATCTCACACTTCCTATCCAGCTGGCGGCCAAATACATGAGCAGATCCTCCCCACCCCTTCTCCCAGCATTGGCTGGACTTCATGGCTCATGTGCGCATTGCGCAGAGACCCTCATGGTCCTTAGGCAGTAACCCTATTAGGAGAGTCAAAAATGGAGCCTCCACCCCGTCGGCCAAGCTGTGCTGAACTTGTCTCAGCTGGAAGTCACTGTTTGCATATTTTGCCATAGCTACTGAAATATGATTGATTCCAGGCTGAGGCGTGACATGCAGGTTCCTAGCTCATATAACCAAATTTGCCTAGTGAATTTGGATTGCCTTCCAGTTGCTGAATTATCTAAGAGAGATATGGTTTTTTTATTTTACTTTTGTGATGCTGTATTCCAGGATCTGGGGTGCACTAGGAGCCAAGATCTCAGACACTTAAGATTTGGGCCTGAAGTAATCCTTTTGCTCAGTATTGCCCTATCAATCCAATCTAACTGACCTAATGCTTCCTCTCACAGCCGGAGGTACAGATCGTGTTAGGCACATGGCAGGAATTCTGCCATGCAACAACATTCCCCAGATTCCTGGGTCATTAAATAGCTCCGAGAAGCTCCAAGGTTATTATCAATTATGCTAGTATCTAGATTAGTCCCCACTCTGTCACCTTATCAGTAACAGAGTCATAAAGTTGGTCTTTGTGATTCTAATCTCATCACTTTGATCAAACCCCCGAATGTCGATTGTGCGTTAAATTGATTTTGTTTGCACTGTACAGATGCCCTCAAGAGCAGTTAGCTGGCAGAAGCTATGCATGGGATTTGGGTGTAAAAAGATGACCAGCATCTTGTTTTATTTTATCCAAAGCCCTGGTAAGCTCTGAAGGCAACTCTTGCCTAGCAATTTTTCTTTCACTCAAAGCAGATTGAAGTGATACATATAAAATGAAGGGAACATGTAAAATGCCTTTTGATTTCCATTCCTCCGGTGCTAAGGTCCTGTGTCAGATGAGGACAACCTGTTCTGGACTTGTTTCTCCTGGGACAGTGTATGTGACAGTTGTGGCCACCTGAATCCAGACTTTCTCCCATGGGACAGCCTGACCACATGATCCCTTACCTATCTCTGTGAAAAAGAAAGAAATAGCAGAAAAAGCAACCTGAAGGGTGACATTCTCAAAATTTAGGGTGCTTGATTTGACTGCCCCAGTGATTTCTTTTCATGTATCCTTTAAAATAAATACAAACAGAAGCTCCCAACTGTTTTTAAAGGGAAGCTGATTCAAGATGACACTAAAAGCATACACACCAAATGCAACAGTGTTTAAAGAGAGGTGAAGTGAATATGATTGCTCAGGACTCTCACCTGAGTCATATTTGTGTGATTGTCTTGAAGGTCAGTGTCTGCTCAGGACTTCTGCCTTAAGCTCTGTGAGTATCAGATCTTAGACAACCATGGTCTGCTGCTTTTCTGGGTTCATCTGAGCTTCCTGTCTGCTTGTGCTTTGCAGGCTGAATTTAGTCTGTGAGCCATCATTAAAGAACATGCTGCAAAAGAAAGAATAGGTAAAAACAGTTAAAATACACATTCTGCAAAGACACAAACATGCCACCTTGGTACTCGCACTTCCTAATTCAGGATATTGTATCATGCTTGTGATTGGGCTCCCCTTCAAGCCAGCTTCCATCAGCTGCAGAGGTTTCTTAGAGTCTCTTTATTGGCAATTTCTACTTAGGAGTAGTCTTTGGACTACCTGGATCAGGCTATGGATCAAGCCTCCCACCTAAGGTGTAAGTGCATTATGTGCTCACTTTCATCTAAGACTGCTAAAGCATCCCTAAAGGTCTTTGCCAATTTAGCAATTGATACGATGAAATAGTACCCTCAGTAAACAAATTTTGCACAAAATCCTTAAGTATCATAGAATCATAGAATCATAGAATGGTTTGGGTTGGAAAGAACCTTAAGATCATCTAGTTCCAACCCCCTTGCCATGAGCAGGGACACCTTGCACTAAACTATGTCGCCCAAGGCTCTGTCCAGCCTGGCCCTGAACACCATCAGGGTTGGAGCATTCACAACTTCCAACCTATTCCACCCTCACTGTAAAGTAGATCATTACGGCTGATAAAGTAGAGCTCACCATAGATTTGTTGGAAGTTTTAGCTGAAAGAGGTTTTGTTATTTGGTTGGTTGGGGTTTTATTGTTGTTTTTTAAGCCTTGGAGATTTGCATTTTTTAAAATTGTAGAAGTCTTAAAACATTTAAAATGGAACAGGAATTTCTTCAGATTAGGATCCAATGCTACAGCGTCTAGCAGAGGAAAACCTGGGTTGTGCATAAGATTACTCGCTTTCATTGCATTAAATCTAAACCTAATGAAAACTTTGGTTCAGCCAAACACTTAACCACATGTTTAAGCACCTAGGACATCCTGCCCTTGTACACTTGCTTATGTCTCATTGATCCATAGCTTACTGGGAGCACTGGGTAAATTGGGAACAAATGTAATCTAAGAATGAGAAAAAGAAATTTCCAGCTTCCCACCATCTGACATATCTAGTGAAGTGGGCTGAAAGGCTGAAAACAAAATCCACCAGTTATCAGACAAAGTTTTACTAGAACCACAGAAAACAACTGCATTTGGTGTTACTCCAAGGAGTGCAAGGAGAAAAATCTATGGATGAGGTGGAGGGGATTCCTACATAGAAATCAAAGTGAAGCTTCCCCCACCCAAAATAGTGCTCAGTGACTTGGAAATCAGGTTTGCATACTCTATCATACTTACTGTTAAACAGCTGGTTATAGGCAGAGACATGATGTGCGTCAACCATGTCCTGGGCTGCATCACCAGCAGCTCAAGGGAGGGAACTGTGTCCCTCTATTCTGTTCTGGTGAGACCCTCCCCTGCAGTCCTGTATACAGCTCTGGGGCCCCCAACAGGAGAAGGATATGGACCTGTTGGGGCAAGTCCAGAGGAAGCCACAAAGATGCTCTGAGGGCTGGAGCACCTCTGCTATAGAGACAGGCTGAGAGAGCTCAGCTTGTTCAGCCTGGAGAAGAGAAGGCTCCAGGGACACCTTAGAGCAGCTTCCAGTGCCTAAAGGGGCCAACAGGTAAGCTGGAGAGGGGCTTTTGGCAAGGACATGTAGGGACAGGACAAGAGGGAATGGCTTTAAACTGACAGAGGGGAGATTTAGATGAGATCTGAGGAAGAAGTTCTCCCCTGTGAGGGTGGTGAGGCCCTGGCACACGCTGCCCAGAGAAGCTGTGGCTGCCCCATCCCTGGCAGTGTTCAAGGCCAGGTTGGACGGCGCTTGGAGCAACGTGGTCTAGCGGAAGGTGTCCCTGCCCATGGCAGGGGGTTGGAACTGGATGAGCTTTAAGGTCCCTTCCAACCCAAACCATTCTGTGATTCTATGATCTTTGCAGTCCTTCTAGAAGAAAATACATTCAGTGATCCATCAGCTACTTTTTGTTCATGTGTTTCTGTGGTTGACATGAGCATCAGTTTACTACTGCAATATGGCTCATTCGTTAATAATCTATCATCTAAGTGTTAATGGGTTTTGTCTTTAATTTTTTAAATAAACAGTTATTTTCATGAATGTGTACGGTAATATTATTTCCACTTCACAGACATGAAGTTGAGACAAACCAAAATGCGTGATTTGCCTTCCAGTCAGCAGGGGCTATTTTGTGAGGTATTGAACACACAGTCCTATACTCATGCCTTATTAACTACGCCATGTTCTCTCCTAATTAAAGTTAGTCACTGATATAATTGATTCATGTGCACTCTGGAAGGATTATTATCTCAAATCTAATGTCAGCTCCATTAAGGACAGTTCCACAAATCACATAATCTTTTGGTGTTTAAGGTTCCCCATCTCAAACAAGAAAGCTGTGAGACTTTGTTATTCAGTGCTTGTGAAGCTCCTATCTGTGCTTAATCCAGATTTGTGTGTCTGAAATTATCATTCTTAAGGTTAAACAAGAAAACTGGGAAAAATCTGCTGCAGTTCTGATTGGCAGTGTTTGATGATTAAAAACATGATTCATCCAAAAACAACCCACGCCTTTCAGTCTGTTCCCAGAGCACTGGCGCCAACCAAATTCTGGGTACCGAAGAGACATTTCTGTCCTGTCACAGCAAGCAGCATAGAAATTGCAGCAAGGCAATTCCTTTTCTTCTGCTAGCACAGGGTGTCTTTCACAATGACAACCCAACCTGAGTAGAGTATCACTTATAGGGAAAGTCTAGGGTGTAAAAGCCCTCCTTGAGCAGGATGCTGCAGGACAATGGAATGAAAGGGCCACAAGTGAGGTGTTTTCAAACAGTTTTTAGTTTAAGACCTTAGCTGATAAGTGATTAGATGCTCTAAACAAAAAGGTGGTGCTAAAAGGATCAGCAAGGAAAGTCAGTGCTGAGTGGGAGTAATTTGCTGGTGACAATCAACATCCTTATTCCTGTAAAGCTGAAGAAGGCTGGTAATTTCAAGGCATAAATCCCTTTGAGGCTTGCCACATCCTGGTTTCAGCCAATGCTGGGATGGGTTAAAAGCAGGAGGGGCAGCATTGTAAAGCCATGATCTTATCCAACTCTCATCCAACTAGCTATTTATATGGTTGTAGATATATTACATCCCATTGTCTAAGGCAGATCTTGGTACTCAGCCCTTTGAGACCTAGTGGTGAATGTTCCTCTGATCAGAGAATTTTATAGCACTTGGAGATAGGGGACTTTATGGCCTGAAGACATGGACCATCTTGGGCCTGATTGTGTCAGATTCCTTACCTAAAGCAATAAGGAGGCTGAGTCACTACTTGGGGGGGGTCTTTAAGGAAATCTTAGTATGATTCTGTCTTTTCAGGACCATTATGACCGTGATGTTTGAGAGCTACACCTGGTCACTCCTTTGTGGGTCTAGTAACTTGTGTTTGAGCTAGAACTTTTAGAAAGCTGTTCAAGGTGGCATTACCCAAAATTCCTGTAGTTCTCATTCAGACCACTGTTCTTAGACCTTAGAGTATCAGTGCGTAGTATGGCTTCAGAGATCAAGAAAGTAATGAATAACCTGGGTCAAAACTCTAGCTCTCTCTCAGTCAACAGAAAGAAGTTTGGTAATATTAAAGCATCTCCTGTATGTAACCGGCCTCAACCCTGTGTCTGCTTTCTTTGTTATCTGTAAAAGGAAGAATGACGTAGCAGCTATGGACTGCAGATGGTACGAAACAGCTGTTCCTCTCAGATTTAGATGTCTTCTTGCTTCTCTGGACCTTCTCCAGCTTTTCAGTACATCTGGATGTGTTATTTTGGTAGTGTCCTCACCACTGCTGTGTGCAGAGGTTATACTCTCCCCCTCCATCTTTACCCTCCTAACCAGCCCTGCTGTGCTCAGCATTCTCATCATGGGTGTCAATCCCCAAATCCCTGCATCCTTTTGGAGCCTTGACATGGCTTACATCAATGCTACAAGCCTGACGTGGCATCTGGGGCTTGAAGGTGGCTTTAGGCAGACACATACTGATCCCTCACTTTGTGCTGCTGCCCTGTCCATATTCTTCACTCTCACTTCTCTGGTGCTTTGATATACTACAGACTTTGTCAATAATGATGTGCTGGAGGTTATTTTGACTGTTGGTAAGAAAGTTACATAGCACTGAGATGACCTTGGAGAGTTTCAGTTAGAAACAGCTCCATCTGATGATGTTTGCTTAGAATGATACTGAAGAGCTGTCAGATGTGCATCTATTATTGTGTACTGTATTGATCCTATATATTACCACTTTGAATTTTTTATTCACTCTTTATATTCTGACAAGAATGCTATATCAACAGAATTTTTTTTATCACCTTGTTAAAATAACAATCTCATTAAAAAATTGCATAAAATTAGTGTTCCATATAACTGTGGTTACTAGCACTAATTGTATTACAACTCTTCCATTCTCTATGGGTTCAGTCTTGTGTCATCCATTCCCCTTTTGGGCCAGATAACAGATTTACAGTTATCCATTTGCTCTTTAACAACACAGTAGATTCCTAACCTATTTGGCATTCCCGTTTTCCATCATCACTTTGAGATTTATTACAAATTTAACAGCAGTTACCCAGAAATATCCTAGATTCCCTTCATTTTTATCTCCTTGTTTATCTACATATGGTTAATATATTATTAGGAACTATAAATGTATGTTTGTGTACGAATGTGTGTGAATATCTCTGTATATTCTCTAACAATGTATTAAATAATTATTTATTGTTAATTGTCATGTTTCAGCATTCATAGAATCATAGAATGGTTTGGACTGGAAGGGAGCTTAAAGATCATCTAGTTCCAACTAGATGTTCCAGCTAGTCATGGATTATTCACTGATGGTTTGAACTTCCCTTATCACTTATCTGCCTTACTTAGTCCTAATATATATTCACTATGTCCACAATCTCCCACTCTTTTCCATTGTTTTTGAGTAGAAATGAAGCAAGTCTGAGATTCGTGGGCAGTGCTATGAGCTGATGGATGATTTTTAAACTATCTCATGGGATTTCACCTACATTGTCAATTTTCTGTGAAAGCAAACATTCGCTTTATCTAAACTTCTTTTGTCACTCTACCTAAATGTCATTTATTTTACCCTTTCTTACCTAGACTGTAGTTCAGTGCTCATGTGTCACAGTCCAAGTAGAGGCATTAATTTATTTTTCCTATATACAGCCAGGAAATGTGTGCATTTTTATACCATTTACCAAACTCAAAAGTTTTCAAAAAAATTTTAGAACCCTCCCAGCCCTTCTCAGTCTTTCAAGTTATTTATTAATTGCAATACATTAGCAGTTGCCAGTTCCAAGGAAGTTGAAAGGCTCCTTGTCCTAAGCACTATATGTGCACATAGTGAGAGACAGTCCCTGCCCTAAAGCACTTCAAATCTTATCTAAAGAGACAGAAAAAAAGGTGGGTGAAATGAAGAATTATTAGTATGGCACAGTGTTAGCAACTCCTTATTCCAGATCCCTGGCAGCTTTCCAGCTCCCAAAAGGGACATGACTGCAGAGATCTCTTCTCAAGGTAAGAGTAAAGTAGAGGTTTTGTGATGGAAAGCTTTCCATGCCAATTTTGCCACAGAGGAAAGTTTTTTCTGGGCATTAGGTACAGTTTGAGCAGAGCTCTATCAGTAAAGAGGCAATGGCAGCCATCTGACTCATATGAGGCTGTTAAAGGCTCTCCCACTCAAAAAAATCCACATTTCTGCAGCTGGGAAATTCAAAGGAGCATTCCCCTTCTCCCTGCCGAGATTTGACATGTGTGGACACAGACAAGGAGCGGGGTTTGCTTAGGCAAGGCATCAGTGCTGACTCCTGCTATTCTGCTAACTGCTCTTCATTTTCTACTTACTGCTGCTTCTCATCCTACCTCATTCCTGGCCCCTTTTGTCTGTCTTGTTCACCCCTTCATGTCCTGCCTGAATGCAGACAATGAACTTTCTAACTTGACATTTCTCCATGAAGCTCTTAACACAATGGGAGCCCTAATCTTAGACTCAAGTTCAAGGCATAATAGTAATAATTATTGTTATTATCATTATAATAACAATGATGGAAAGATTTAGAGAAAGCTGGAAAAAAAATGTTGCTAACAGCAAGGGAAGATTATCCTGATCTTGGAAAGAGGCGTGTACCAGCAACTTTTAATCACTAGATAGTCTTCCTCTTCCGGTCTGGGAGCTCTGGTTGTGCTCTGTGATAGAGCATGTGCTAGGAACTGTATGAATGGGTCAGTGAAGTTACAAATAGGTGCAAGAAGCTGTTTTCCTAAATACAGGTGCACAGAAAGATGGGGAATGGACTGCAAGCACCCGTTCAGGTTTGTCAGCAGACAGTGGCCCAGACCTCATTCAGAGAGAGGTCAACGTCTGGCCACTTATGGGGTATGTAGTATGGGGTTAACAGCCAACATGGGCATGTAGGGCTTTCTCCCTCTCTTATTTCTTCTAAGCACACCAGATAAATAGCTCGAGGTGAAGGCCTGCACATTCTTTATGAAGCAAAACGTGCTGTCGGTGTAAGGAGGCGAATCTGTGGCCCGGGGCACCATGTGCAATGTAATGTGTCTCGAGTTCCTTGCACGGGCTTGTTTGAAATATGTGTCAATAACACCAGCAGCAGCAGCTTGCTGCTCAGAAAGTAAAAGGAGGTTAGTTTGGTGGGGAGCTGAGGGGAAAGCAACATGAAGTGGAGAGCAGGTAGGTCTCTATCCTCCCTCATGAGCCTCCTTAAACACTGCAAACTTTCCCCTCCTCCCCACCACCAGCTCCCTCACCAGAAGGAGCTGGTGGTGAGATCACTCTCATTAAAGTGAATACCCAGCAGAAGTACTTCCAGAAGAGGTCCAACTTATTTGCTTACAAACTCATTTTTCAGCAGAAGGAATATATGATCTCTTGTAGGGAGTGGGTAAAGCCTCTAATTATTTCTTTCAAGGAAGTAAACCAAAACCAGATTAAAAATTATGGAGGACTGACTGTCTTCCTCCTCTTACTCCCTATTCTAGACAGGATTCAGGTCTCACTGATTTCAGTGGAGTCAAAATTAGTATCCGCAAGGCCCACCTGAAAAGCCATATTCCTTTTGCGCAAGTCTCTGCATTGTGGGCTGTCATTGCCACCGCGAGTGGCTGGTTGCAGCAGGGCTTTTACCAGGGAAGGTGGTCAGCACATTCCCAGGGGAACTGGTGATTCCCCATCTCTGGATATCTTTGGATCAAAGTGGGTACCTTTCTGAAGGAGTTGATTCATCAATGACCAGTGGTATAGAGGAGATGAGCTAATGAGTGACCTAACTCAGAAAGTATTTATATTGATGAATCAATAAAATTACTGTGCTGTTGAAGAGAAACTAGGCAGAATTCCTAGACTTCTGTGATCGCCTGTCACCAGCTCCCCTGACCCAGCTGAGGAAAGCTATCTCACAAGGACGCAAGTGAAGAGAATGGTGCTGAACCTTCAGTTCAGAATTTTGTGTCCCAGTGACAGTCTCCATGTTCTGGCTTGGGCTATAGTGGAAATAGCTGGATTTGTGTCTCTGTTCCTGTATTTGTTATATTTCCCATGGAGGGGGTTCCTACTCCACCAAAACCTTCCTTCTCCCAGCAAGTTTCTCTGGAGCTCCTCCAGAACCAGGTCTTTGACTGGCCAAAGGATTTGGTATAGGTGAATACAAACCTGTTTCTCACCTGACCACATGATCCTGAGTTCAAGGTGTGATTTGTCTCACTAAACACTTACAGCATCAGTAGTGCACACCTGAGGTATAACTTTTCTATAGCCAGTGGAGTCCAGCACATGACATAACTTCATCTTAAAGTTCATCCAGTTCCAACCCCCTGCCACAGGCAGGGGCACCTTCCACTAGACTAGGTCCCTCCCAGCGCCGGCC
>NW_009924999.1:76165-118965 GCF_000696875.1 Nestor notabilis
CTGTACTTGCTCCAACAGGTCCACATCCTTCTCCTGTTGCGGGCCCCAGAGCTGTATACAGGACTGCAGGGGAAGGTCTCACCAAAGCAGAATAGAGGGACACAATCCCCTCCCTTGACCTGTAGATTCCTGGTGGTACCCAAGACACCCATATGGGGCTAGCAGCTACCACACAGGTCCTACAAAAGAAAACCTGTGCCCTTGTGGTGTGGCAGTTGGAAGCTAGGTAGGATTTCCAAGTGTAGCTAGAAGGGTGAGAGATGCCCATGTGCAGTCAACCAAACTGACCCTCCCGTGTCTTGAAATAGCTCCCCAGGTTCTGGAAATTTGACCCACCTAGTTCTGAGCTTCTGACTTCCAAATATTATTAGTCAGTGTTAGGAGGATAAAAAAGATGTAAGAAAGAGTTCCTTGAGGGCACTTGATGTTTCTGGTCTATGCTTGAGTGCGCTAGAGCAGAGAAATTTTAAATCGTGCCTCCACCAACAGGCATGTATCAATAGGTGTGTCTCTGCGTGGGTACACGCAAGAAGGGAAGGGAACAGAAGGCAGAAAACATCTGATATTGGCATCCAGGGTAAATATGTTATTGTATTCATGTTTTTGCTTTCATTGTCATTTTCATCTTTTCAGTTAAGAAATAGACAGCTCCTTCCAAAGAAAGCTTCCTCTTTGCCCTCCTAGTGGGTTATAAATGGGCTAATGTCCTGTAGACGAAGTGCTTAGAAATCCTAAGGTGCCTTGGCATCTTTGTGCTGTCAAATCTCCAGGTGTTCCTGCTTTGTGTGAAATAGCTGATCCCTTCTTATTCATGCTAAGCTCTGAGCCTCAAATAATTTGCGAAACTAAGTTCCATTAATTAATTAGCTGAGCATGGTAGTAAAACCCAGAGTTGTGCAGGGCCTTCTAAGACAGTAGCTGTAATATCCATATACCACCTGATATGGTGTTGCTGTAGAAATCCTTAAAAATTGAACTTTCTCTTTTCCAGGCAATATGGTTGGAAATTTCTTCATTTTTTAATCAAAAGAAGTTGTTAAAATTTTGAGTCATTTGTTCAGTTAAATATTTCTGGCCAGTCAAAGTATCACCTTTAGATTTCTACTTTTTAATGTTCTAATGCATGCAGGACTAGAGTGAAAAACTATAATGCTAGAAGTTGTTTCAATGTGGAAAATAATCTACTTGTACTGCAACAAATTTTTTAATTTTTTTTTTTTGCAATAAAAAATGAAACCTTAGCGGGTTAAAACCAACAATGCTGCACAGTTGGCGTTTGTATACAACCTGTGCATCATGGAAGAAAACTGCAAAAGCACACGAAGAGCCTTAGGGAGGCTTAGACTTTTGAGGATTTCTGCACAATCACATTCACAACTTAAGGTTTTGAGTAGAAAATAAAGGGAAAGGAATATTCCTGCAGATTTGCAGATTTCTGTCTCTGATGCTGCTATGGTAGGCACCACTAGATATTTAGGATCTACAATCATAAGAAAGCTGAAAACCAGAGAGTGACCAGTCTGGTTGATTGCTCCTGTAGCTTTTTGGTGAGAGAGAGCTGCTTCTGCCACATGAATGAAAGCAGCTTGCTGCAGAGGGCTATATGGTCCCTGTGGCTACTCAGGCCCTCAGACCCAAGCAAAGTCTTAGAACATAGAATCCTAGAATGGTTTGGGTTGGAAGGGACCTTAAAGCTCATCCAGTTCCAAACCCCCTGTGATGGGCCAGGACACCCTGCACTAGACCAGGTTGCTCCAAGCCCTGTCCAGCCTGGCCTTGAACACTGCCAGGGATGGGGCAGCCACAGCTTCTCAGGGCAACCTGTTCCTCATCCTGCCTTGTCCTGTCACTACATGACCTTGTAAAAAGACCTCTCCAGCTTTCTTGTTGGCCCCTTTAGGTAGTGGAAGGCATCTCTCAGGTATCCCCTGTAATCCACATGAGGTCCATTGGTCAATTTGATTTTCTCCCTTGAAGCTTCCTTCCCACAGCCTCGCATTGTCACTGCTCAGATCTCCTGTGAAACCTAATTATTAATATTGCATAATCCCCCAGATACATCAGTGCATCAGTTCTGCAGGTAACAAAGAGAAATCCAAGCTGGAAGGAATCCATCTGTTAAACTGAGTGACCCTGCAGCTTTATTATTATTATTATGAAGAGGAGAGCTTGTCTCTGGTTTCTAAAGTAAACACAGGAGGTATCTTGGCAGAGGAACGTGCAGTAGAAAGCTGGGATTGCTTTCCCAAATTCTTGGCCTCTTCCCTTGCTGCATGTCAAAGCTGGTATCTTTGCCTAATAGTTGTCACCCCTCCACAAGCTGATCACTATCTGGCAGCCTTTCTGCTTTTCCCCAGCCGCTTTCAGAAAGAAATCATTAAAGCTCTGATTCTGCACAGAGAGGTCTGCAGGTGCAGCTTCTGACCGCTGCCACCCTGTGAGAGTCCTTCTGCAGGAGGCTCCTTGTTCTGAGCACTGGGGGGGTCATTTATGCTAACCGACCAGGGAAAATGAGCCCATTTCTATGGTTATTTGCTCTTCACCCAGCATCGTATTTCATCCTCCAAGTCAGAGATTTGGGTTAGTTTCTCCTGCTGCATGGCCAACTCCTTCCCCACCTTCTTTCCTCCAAATCCTACCCTCCTACACGCTTCCTCTTCCATACGAGTTTCTTCCCCATTCACCAGCCTGACCACTGCTGGCCTTTTTTCAGCCAGGCACTGAGTCATCAGTTGCGTGGAGAAATTACTAGGCTGGAGAACAGTTACGTTTTTCTGAGGGAATGTCAAGTCACATCTCCTGAATCACTGCAAGACCTTCAAGCTGCGGCTCCTGGTGTGTGAACACCAAACTCCAGCAAGTTTAGGGAGAGGAGCCTGGAGGAGAAAGCTTGGTCCTTCTCTGTGTTGTCTGGTGATGTACATATGGTGCCATAATTCTCCGGCTGTGTTGCAGGATATCAGACCGGGTCTTTTGCTTTATCAGTCAGGAGACTGGAAGAGCTCTTCACCCAAATGACCTTTTTTTGACCAAGAGATGTGGAGACCCTTGAAGTGAGTGGCCTGTTACTTAGAAGTCCACGGAAGATGTCTAAGTAAAGCACAGCGGTTGTGAATAGATTCACATTACATACATATAGGGCTTCCTATCTCAAAACCAGATTATAAAACCTTGACTTAACATTATGTCATTGCCACAGATGTAGGAAGTTGAGGGGTTTTGCTTAGCAGCCCAAGAAAATTAAGCTGCTTTATGGCTGAAACATCCCTGCCTGTTCTGTTCACACCAGAATAAATTCTGGGCTGAAAGAGACCCAGTATATCCGTTCCAGTAGATAGGATGTATCCGTGAACAGTGGTTGTAAAGCAAATTAAATCTTTCTCTTCTTTCTCTGCATTTTTTATTGCTCTTATTTTTGTTGTGAGAGATGATTTTTGAGAGAGAATTTTTCTCTCTCCCAAAGTGTATACATATGCCAGGACATACACTGGCATTTTTCCTGTACCTTTGAGCGACTCATCAGTCTGTACCTCCTTAATTTTACTGAGATCTAGCTGAAACATGTCAAGGAGCCATGAGGATTTTTTCCCATGCAAAGTAGTTTCTTTGCAAAAGAAAAAAAAAAATCCAGTTCTGTTGCAGCAGAAATTGTTGCTTCATTTAAAAAGAAATAGTTCTGTAGAGTTTCTACAGCAGCAAAAAATGCCTGAGCTTTTGTCTCATGGCAGTCTTGCAAGACTTCAGCTCTAAATAAGATTTGACTTCCCTCTGAGTTAGGGCGTTCCTGACAGCCATTCTCCATGTGGAGTCTCTGTTGTCTAATAACAGGCCATCTTTTACTGCAGCCTTTCCAAAACAGAGGGAAGGAGAAATTAAGCAGTCTTCTGCTGCTTTCCATTTTTTTTTCCTAAAAAGAAAAATGTAGAAAAGAAAGCTTCGGTGTATTTTTGGAGGAAAGTTTTTCCTTCCTGACCAGCTCTCATGTTCCTTTCTCACACATATTTGGACCAAGATCCACATAAATATTCTCCTTAGTCCTAACTCCATCATGCATTCAGAAATGGTCCTCAAGGAAGGTGTAAGATGTATTCATATCTAGGTATGACTTTGGAACCACTGATTTAGTATTGATCAGTCCTTGAGCCTTTCAGAGGGATTGAATGAGGTGAGCCCAGTGACATTTCAGACCAAAGGAGCAGATTCTGTCATGAATTGGTAATATGAAAGGAAACACTACCATAATTTATTGAAAAGTACTTAGCTGGTATTTTGATGGGTAATGCAATGAGATGAAAAGCTCTTTTGGGTTTGGGATCTTTTTTTCCCAGAAGTTCAGTAGTTCAAAATGGAAGCATTGTTTTCTTGTTTGGAAAATCAAGCAGAAATTCTTTTTATGCAGAAATCAAAATATTTCACTCAAGTTTTGAGGTTCTGAGTATTTTAAGATAAACATATTTTTACACAAAGTAAAATTGTATGCAAAACCACCCTCCACAAAACTGTATTTTTACAATGGTCAGAAGAATTAAACTTATTCTGAGTGCTTGGGAAATGTTGCAAAGTACATAGATACGTGAAAAATACCCAGAAGATTTCAGGCTGGGCTTTATATGCATATATTTTTATTTTTTTTTTTCATGGGAAACAGATTCTTGTTAAAAAAAAAAAAAAAGTGCCAAGTCCTAATGGGCAGTTTCAGTAGAGTATATAAAGTAGCTCTTCCTCAGATGATCAGAGTTTGGACACAGTGACTGAGAAATGGGAAAATTCCTGATGCAACTGGAGTTGTGCTCTTGGTCTAAGAAAGAAACAGTCCCCGAGATTGCTCAATCAAACCCTCTAATTTGGTATCAATAATTGAAAAAAGCACACACAAATGTAACAGAAAGTTCTTTACTGACTGGTTAGTGCAATAAAAGTCCTTAAACACATGCTTAGTTCTAGTATGTGCTTAAGTTCTATTGATTACAGTGTTAACTTGAAGTACAGACTGAAGTGCTTTTCTAAATCAAGGCTTCCTGCATTTTCCTTAACAGTACCTTATGACCAGAACAAAAAGTAGCTGTAGGATTCATTAGAGGGAGAAGGAAAAAGAAAAGAGAGAGAGAGAGCAGAAGGAAGGAAAAACAAAGAGGAGGAAACTTTATGGCTCCGTAAACAGCTGTAAGCAATGTCTCTGGTCGGGTCAGACCGGTCTGAGTTGACAAGGCAGTGTCTCCAATTATATAGCATGCTGTAGCCTGTAAAAATGAAATCAATTTGTTATTTTTCTGGGAGAACATTATAGCGTGAGTTCACACATTTGGTGAGCCTGATGACTCAGTGAAAGCCAAAGAAGGAACTCACAGACATTGTGCGTGTGTGCACACAACTGAGTGAGGGTATGTACGTATGTCTAGCATGACCAAATCCATATTCAAATACATTCTTGGAGAAAAGGGTGAGACACACAAGTAACTTGCTGTATTAGAACAGTGGTCAGTGAAAATCATATTCTTATAGCATTTCCTAAACACCACAATGACAGAGCTTTCCATCTATGGTTCTCATTTCAGAACTGGCTTCATCACTAAGGAGTTTCAGGATAAAATTCCCCCAAGCATTTAAGCACTTAAGCAATTTAGAAGTCCAAATGCAATCTTTGCAAGGATCTGAGGTCTTTGAGTCCAGTCCTCCAAGGTATTTAGCATTGACATAGCGCAGAACAGACCTCAATTCAGGGGGATGAGCATTAATGAGAGGTTTGAAACCACATTATGTAATTTGTATTGCTGATCATTTAAAAAAGGTTGACGTTGGAATGCTTTAGGGGTGAGGGGGAACGAGGAGCGTTAAGACTAGCCACACTTCTAATTATTATTGAAATTCATAGTAGGAGTCTAAATATCTTTAAATACTGTAGGTATTTTGCATTGCCTAATATGCTGCCTTCTCTCTTCCCTCCATTCCCCTAATTTAGCACATCTGACCCAGAAAATTTGATCCATTTAATCTAAAACTTGGTTCCAATGCCCAAGATATATAAGGATTATACTGGGTAGAAAGAGGCAGGTTCTGTCGCAGGCCAGACAGTCATCATGTCATGAGCACACATTTACACATATTTTCCACTTGTCATGAAATCCTGATAGGGGTTAGGCTGGGAGAAGTCAGAAGCAAGGCAGCAAAGGTGTTTACATGAAACTTTAAATTACTCTTCTTTCATTTGCAAGTAACTGTTGTTCTTCATCCCAGGTAAATTTATCCATCAGCAATATCATTAGATGAGTTCATTATAACCATGAGATTTACAGCTCTCATAAACTGCAGTGTAGGTGGCAGATTAAAATGTTAAGGCTTATACATCTCTAATACCCTGCACTGCAATCCTGGCAAATCTTGTAAAATAAATGGAGCTGGATGGAGGCAGATCTCAGCAGAGAGACCTCCAGGAAGAAGCCCCAGATGTAGGGTGTAGTATGGATACAATATCAGAGGTCACTGTGTCCTGGATCCAGGCTTGAAAACATGGTTTGAGGGACGATTATTCTGCTGGATGGGTTGTTTTTCAGATGAGTTGTATAACAGAGGAGTTAATTACCTAGGTAATTAAAGAGTTCCTGAGACTTTTTGCAAGGAACTGGGTCGTTAATACTCGTATTCTCTCCTCTTCTTTTCTGTTCTGTAGATCCTAAGGGAAGACAAAGTCAAAGAAACATCTCTCGCACTGAGTGAAAGGTGCTGAGTGTTGCGGTGTGCCTTAGTTCCTGTGGGAATTCACTGTCCTGGCCAAACCTCAACTAGGATAATTATACTTTGCTTTCTTAGCATCCACTTGAAGATGCCATTGAGTATGTTATTTTCCAAATCCAGACCCAAACTACTATCGGGTGTCATAAATAAGCTGCATGGCCCATATTAGCGAGAGCTGCCATCTATCTCTCAGCAAAGACTTTACTTGCTGTCCTCTTACCAGCCCCCCAGGGATTTCTGAGATTCAGCAAAAAAGGGTGTGATTCCTCGTCCCTACCTTTGGCTTGCTAAAAGCAAGGTGTCTAGTTTATGCTCATCACTTTTCCACAGCCAGTGCTGCCTCCTAGGCATCTCCAGTGATTCAGCCCACCTATCTGAATCACCTATCTTAGGATGGGCTGAATTGCCCTCTGGAGATGCTGATCTTGCTCCATGGACTCTAGCAGACAGCTAACTTGGCTGAGATGCCTAATTTTCAAATGGTCAAAGTCAGGTGAGATGAGTCCCACGCTTAGAGATCCTCTGATGAAAGGTACTAGAGAAATACAATGCTGCGTCATCATCACCATCATTATTATTAATGCAGGGTAAGGGTGAGGGAATTATTCATGGGAGGAAAGTTACCTCCATGCCTGTGTGTTTGCAGGATAGGACCCAGCCGCAAAATTATATACATACTTTCTGGGGTAAAAGAAAAAATAATTCAATATAGCTCTTGTGTTCTACTTCAGGATGAAAGAAGAAGTATCTAACAAGAGAAGTGGAAAGAACAGTTAATCCAGCACGTTTCAGTCTTTTCTTTTTTTTTTTCCTAGAAGAAAAAAATTCTGGAAGGACAAACACCTGCACACTGAATTTGATCTAACAACAGGTTTAGATTTCTTAGTTCTTAGTTAGTGAACATCTTAGGAATAGTCTGTTGCTAGCCAGATGATCAGAGACCAGAAGTTGAAGACCTCACTGCAATCGATGTTACAGACACTCATAATTTCTAAATTAACATGTATCACTTCTCTAGTGTTAGACTGCTTAGGCCTGGGTTTATTACTGAGCAATACACAACCAAAAATACCCCCTCAAGCTGAAAAAATATTTTTCATGATTATCAGTTACTTGATTCATGTCTTCTAGGGCTAAATCTAACACTTTGTTGATCTATGTTAAGGTGGTTTTCAAATTTTCAACTAAAACAATTAAAAATTTCGTTATTGTCCACATTTCATAATTGCTTGGGTTTTGGATAGTTTTAATGTCATAAAAGAAAATCAGTTCCACCCAGGAGGGACATTAGTTAGCATAATTATTTCCTTTTCCATTTAAAATGATGTGGTTTGGAAGGTTCCATTTCTTTTCTTTCCATTCTAAAATTTCTCCAGGTTTTATTTTCATTTTCTTAGGAGAACAAAAAAATAATCACAACATATGCTAGAATATTGATGTTTTCCTGTGAAATGAATGCTATTAAACGAATGTAGATTTATTATTTTGAATTCCTGTCTACCCACTTGGCCTCTGGGCTGGTGGTTCATGTCTCTGCAGAAGAGTTTTGCAGACACTGGGGACTGATGTATGCTGTCAGACTGTAAAAGACACAGAAGGCTTAACTATACCTTCTGTGCCTGGTCCCTGTCTCTGGGGTATCCTTCCCAGCTTCCAGCTGTCCATGTTAGATGGGCATCATAGTACTTCTGTCATGTATGCCATCCCTGTGTGGTGAGGGTCTCTGTGAAGTGAATCAAGGCTGACTTACAGATCCTATCCCATGAGCCTCTTGAACATTCAGATGCCATTGGCTGTCCATGGCAGCCTCCAGTGTTTTGAAATTTCACAGCCTCCTAGTTACTCATTTCTCCCCAGATGACTTTGTAAGCAGCCTCAGATACATGAAGTTCATGATGATCAACCTTAGCAATGCATGGGGATTATGTTTAGGGCACCTTGCACGGCTTAACTGGCATACTGTAGGATGGAGTAAGGGCAAGGACTGCCTATTCATCCCTTGCTAGCGGCGTCCCTGTGAGCCTTTCTGGCCTGGTACCAGGAGATGTGAGACAACCCTTGATGGTTTTGCCTTATAGCTTGACAGAACTTATGAAGACTTCTCCAGCCACCTTCTTCATTTCAATATTTTACTGTCATAATACCAAGGACGTTTTGTGAGCATTCATCTTTTTAGATAGAGCACTCTGCACATCTTGCCCCCTCCATCGTGGTGTGGCTGAGATTAATCTTCAAAACTAGACGTGGCACCACAGAGAGGCAGCCAAAATGAGTGTGAAAGGAAAAGAGTGAGGTGAAACTCTGGAAATCTGAGCAGATTAAAAGAAAGGACATCTTGTTAGGGGGTTCTATGCAAAGGGAGAAGCATGGAAGAAGAGCACCTGCAAGTGAACGTAAATCCCCTCTACTATAAGCAGATGGACATTCTTTGACTTAACTTCTTCAAAGCAGGACTGGCTGCCACCTTGCATCTGTGTAAGACTAAAGGAGCTGACTCACTGCTATTCCTGAGTTCTCAATATTCACTGGGGACTTCAGTGCTCTCTGGGTCTTATCCTGGGTCATTAGACAAGTTAAACTCTTGCTGTACAACATTAATAAATGCAGTTATTTTACCTGTGTCGGGAATCCCAAGAGGACATCCACTGAGGAAGCTCTCAGCAGCACTTGGAGCCAGCCAAAGGCCTCTCCAAGATGAATAGCAAAATATAGCTCCTACAGAGTTCGAGAATAACAGAATTCAGGAAGAAGCAAGTAGGTATATGTGTCTCTACATGCTGCTACTGATGTGTCAAGGACTTTTGACAGCCATAATGAGAAGGTAGTGACCTTGAAAAGTCAGTAGAGTGGTGCTATAGAGCAAAGTCATCTAGAACTGAAGCTTTCTCTTTTTCTGAAAAAGCTATGAACGTAAATTTCCTTCATATTTCTTCCTCATACGCTGGCTGGGGTGTCCATTCCAAGAGGGAGGGTACATGTAATTTATTAAGAAAGTGGCCAGGTACTTATTTACAATAGCTCTGCTGAAGGAGCAGATAGATTAAGATAAGGGAAATGAAGAGCTCTCTAGGTGTGTTGGCAAAGAAAAATGCTCACTGAAGGTTGAATTAAACACTTCAGGGCATGCAAGGCTTAAAGATAAACCAAGAACTTTGGCTGTGGACATACAGAATATTGTTTTCATGGCTCCTCCTGAGCTAATGGGAAGAAAAGGCTAATTGGTTTAAGAAGAACAACTCTTTGACCTTTTCCCTTGGACCAAACTTGATCAGTATCTGTTCCGGGGGGGTGTTTGTAAACTTGAGTGTTTCATGAATTCTCCAGTAGAAAAGAAGAGGTTGGTGTAATGCATCCAGGAAGTGTTGGCACTTATAAATTTTGAAGATGATACCTGGTCAGACCACAGTAGATGATGCTTGGGCCATTTCTCAACACCACATTTTCAATATTACCCCCATACAGCAGACAGTTTAGAAGCAGATCACAGGAGAATGGAAAAATGCAAAAGACAGATTTAACTATTGGAAACAGTGAGAAAAATGAATGATGGGAACTACTAGGGAGTTGAGTAACACTGAAATGAGATTCTGATCTTTATAGACTTTCCCAGTCTTTCCTAAAGGTTTTGTTTGTTGAGCTGTTGTCTTTTGGGGTGGAGGTATGGTTTGAAGGTTCGTAAGGCTTATATCTCATGATCAATAAAAATGGCAGGAAGCTGAAAGAACTTAGTTCTTCTAAAGATAAACTGACTTTAGAGAAAGGGAGAAAGTGTTTACACTTGGAAGCTGGAAGCAGAGACCAAAAGAGAGTGCTCTGATAGATATTATCACACTCCAGAGTCTTCAAGTGAGCTAGCAAAAGGACTGTGCTTAGCTGTGTTTAACAGCAGAGGCACTGCTCATGGAGAGATGTTTCGAGATTCCACCCTGTATCATCAGCTGTAAGTCAAGTGACTACACACTCCTTCATGAAATGCCGAATTTGCATTACACTGTCTCAGTGCCTGATGACACCTTGAGAACAAGACACTTGCTGGAGATTGTCTTTTGCAGATTAAAAACTTTCCAGACTGTAACATAGATCAAAGCAAGGTGTGACTGTTTCCCTGCTGTATTGAGAAGGGAGCAGCGTGAAAAGCAATTAAAAGTATTTCTACATGTTTTTATTTTTTTATCTTAGATGATCTTCCCAGCAACGGAAACGAATGGTTGAGGGCAGCAACCTATAAACTCCTCTTCCTATGACTGGTATTTTCATGCTACCACTACAGTAACCACCAAAAAAATATAGACAGGCATGAGGTTTGCTGTTCACATAGTTAAGTTTACGAGATGGGAATCCTAAAACTTCATCCAGGTCCTACTGAAATAGCTTAAGAAAGTCCTCCTGCCTTCACAACATGATGGATAGAGTCTACAGTGGGTTGTTTCTATCTCAGTGGATACTTTATCTTCAGCGGAAACCGTATGGGGCACTTACGAAAGCCTTGGGAAGAATGCTGATGATTCTAGTTGATGTGGGAACAAACTATACAGATGTCTCCAACAAAGTTAACTTTAGACACTGGAAAGTGTCCACATCCTGGACTTCCTGTCAGTGGCTGAACTATTCTCTGGAGGACGAGGCAGAGCAACTAAGATAGATAGTGTTTTTCTCTGGAGGTTTCGATGAACGCATCTATCTCTCCCCATTGTTTACAGAGATAGGACCATCTACCTCCTTGAGCTTAAAGTTGGCATTCATGAACACCTCCTAACTCCCAGTGCTCAGGGGTTTGAGTAGGTCAAGATTTGGAGATGTGGCACCCTAAGACTCCACCTTCCCAACAAGGCCACAGAGGCAACAAACACTCAACAAACCCTCTGAAGCCTGAGATAGTGTTTTAGAAGGTGTCTTTAGTCCAGAAACTGTGATTTAGTGTTCTGGGTATAACAACAGCAAAACAAAAATGCACACAGTGCAGTCAAAGTGAAAATACCCTTTGGCTTGGCATGGGCTTCATTTCACAGGTGCTTTTATGCCACTAGTTGTTCTCTAAATTAACCTAAAGCTCAGGAAAAACCCACATCAAGCTACTTAGATAGGGAAAACAAGTTAACTGGGTCCTTCCCTTGCTCTTCTCCTGTGGGTTCCTGCAGGCTCCTGCAGGAACTTGCCTCCTTCCTCAGCTGAATTCTTTGCATGGACTTCCACACAGCACTTAGCTTTCCTGGGTGGGACTTTTCCAAGGAACTTAGACATCCCAATTGTTAGGTATCATGGCATGATTCATCTGGAGACTTTTACAATGCAGACATACCCGACTCATCCAGTCACCCAAGCTGTCGTGATAGTCTAGCCAATACAGTCAATGGAGGCAAGGCCATGATTCACTTCATTCCAAAGCAGACATCTAAAATGGGCAGATGAATCGTGTTCTACAAGTGCCTATTTCTCTCCACTGACTGATTGCAAAAGCAGCCTGGAGTGAGTAGATCAGCTGGAGATGTCCATATTGTAGACATCAGAAGGTAGCTGACATGAACACAGTTCCTGGTTGATGTGAGCTGCCTTCCTCCCTCCTTTAATGCAGTGGAAAGAGAGAGGCACTTCTGGAGGTTAAGTTTATGCTAATTGTCTCATCTTCCCTCCCTGGGGTAGGATAAATTGTCCTCTCATACTAAGTGAAGTTAACCTCCCAGAAGTGCAGCTGAGGTGAAAAGAAGCATCTAAGTTTTGGAAACCAGCTGAATATCCTTTGCCTTCCCAGGCACCTCCTACCTTCTCCATCTAAAGTCCATTTACTGAAAGGCACATTCTTGACTTAGTTGATTATCTTGGTTCTAGACTCCTACCTAGAATCATCTGGGATCCAAAAATGGATGACCCTGTGTCTTACTTGCCTGGAAAGGACTCATATGTGAAGCCTAGTCTCTGCATGGTTAGCAAAGCCACTGAGATGTGGTACCGGACCACCTGAATGTCCATTTCCTTTTCACTTCTGTACTCTCTTGACCAGGTATCCATCAGGAAGGGAGCTAACTGATTGCAAGGACCCTTCTCCCATAAAAAAGACAGACATCTTAAACCATTTTTTATCATAGCCTACAGAAGTGCTAAAGTCAAGCTAATTCCTTTTTAACTCTAGCAATGATAGAATTCTTACACTTCTTTTCAGTCAGAGAAGAGAATGAAGCATAATCCCTGACTGCCCTGTTGATAATTCAAACACAGCAGGTTGTTCCCAAATGAAAACCACACAGTAAAAATTAATGTAAACAGAAATACACACTGCCCAGGCAAGTTTCTATTTGTCATTAACTCTGAGTAGAAAAGTCAATCAAGAGATTTAATTAGAAGAAAAGGAAATTATACTTTAAAAATCCCTTTAGTTTTAGTAATCAAGGCTATTATTAGAAGCACCAGTAAAAACACTTTAAAAAAATCTGTCTAATTAACCACATATCTGCTGATCTCTCGTTATAGCTGACTTGTTTGTCTATAAGTCTTCAACCAACATAATGGTTCATGGACGCTCTTTTCAGCAGACTTCCATTTGTCTGAGCACAGAATTTGCACTCAAGTTTTGTTAGGGTTTTTTTGGTGTTTATTTTGTTTGGTTTGGGTTTAGTTTTTTCTTTTTTGTTTGTTTGGTTGTTTTTTTTTATTTCACTTTTCTTGCTTTAACCAAAGCAATTCACAGATTGATGGTCACAGCAGGCTCTCCATGTCCTTTCGACAGTACAGCAAAGCTGGTATTATTTTATGAAAATACAGCCCTACACTTCAACTTGATCAGAAAGCCCCAGTATTAAGATTTGTAAAGCACATGCTTGGATTAAGCAGGTGTGGAAATGCTTTGCTAAACAGTAGAAAACTTTTCTAGACCGTACTTTCAGGATGTTACCAAAATGCCCAGCATGGCTCCCAGCTTGCATGGATTTATGCATGAATGTTCCTAGTAACATGAGTACTGTTCCTTACATGTGAGAATAGCATTGATATTGGATCCATAGGAGAAGTTTTCCCCAAGTAGTTTCTATTCTAGCAGGGCTATGTTTCCATCCCTTTTCCTCTATAGCACAGGAAATTTAACTGCTTATGGTAGTGAGTGTAAGTGGCACTCTTGCAGCATCTAGCTCAGAGTTGGGCTTTTTAAATTCTCAAGGTCCAAACTGCTTGAGTCTTTTGGGTGAGTTTCAATGTACAGAAGTTACCTGGTAAGGTTCAGATATATAGAGCACACTGCTGAATTGTATGATGGTTGGTCAATTTGTGGTGTTCCCCTTCCAAAGACATGGAGTATGGTGTCTTCTACTGTTGGTGTTACTACTTTGTTACGCTCTGAAAGTGGTTTTGACTGTCTAATCCCTGGGCTTTCTCAGCTGCCAAATTCGCTGTAAAACCTACCTGCTCTTGCAAAGCTACACTTGGCTTTCAAAAAAAGAAATATGGGCTTGACCCTCTTGTTGCAAAGGAATGAGCTGAGCTGTATGAACTGAGCATCTTTGGGCAGAAGCAGCACAATGATGGATTAAGGCATTAAGAGGATGAAAAAAAGGGAAGGAAAATATTAAAGGCAGAGTTTCTTGCCTTGTTGGGCCTATAGGGAACTTCAGGAGAGAGATGAGGTTGTTTTGGGGAGGGATGACAGTGGAAAGGATGTTTTCTGGAGCAGGGAATGTCAAGGAACTGAAGATGCTGACTTTCTATCCCCATTCTTGTGAATCAAGTGCAAAGGTGAAAGCCAGACTGACAGCATCTCTTCCTTGTTTTTTTTCTCAGGTCCTTGGCAATTGGTCACCAGTATTCCTCCCTAGGAACTCAGCCCATCCTCTGCGGAAGCATCCCAGGACTCGTACCCAAGCAGCTACGCTTCTGTCGGAACTATGTGGAGATCATGCCCAGTGTAGCAGAAGGGGTAAAGATTGGGATCCAGGAATGCAGGTGGAACTGCACAACCGTCAATGACAGCTTAGCCATCTTTGGGCCTGTGCTAGATAAAGGTGAGTGCAGTGTTACTGGTTTGGTGACAGCAACATCCATGGTGGAGTAACAGCAGAGATCTAGAGAAACCTACTGCGAACAGAATTGCTTCTCATAGTGTCATGTAAAATGGGTTGCAGGAGGTAGGACTTTCTAACATTCTAACAGGGATAGAAAGTACACATGTGCATCCCAAATATAACAAGGGTGGTTACCCACCAAATCCATTGTACAGGAAACATACAGTCACAGGTAACCACTCTTTCTACTTCAGTCCCTACTGGGATTGTTTAGGTAACCCAGAGAACTGGGAAATGCCCCATTTGGCACTGCACAGAGAGTGGGGTCATCTCTGACCCTTCTTGGAGCTGGAGCTTGGACTAGAGACCTCCCAGGGTCCCTTTCAACATGTATTATCCTATGTCTCTTGGAATGAACACAAAGGTTTATTGTGTTTTCAGTGGTCAAGATGGACGTCTGGCTCCTTTTCTGACCTCATGGCATTTCATGCTGCATTTTCAGCTCTCTTGATGATTATGGAGGGGAAATTATGGGCTGTTGGGGATGGTTCCTAGCAGCTGGACTTATCAGATAACATCAGTTTTGATACCGTAATGGGATACGGTGAAATCAAAGGCCTGAGGAAATCACCACTAATTAATGGTTCTTCTTTCATTAGTTATGAACATGGTAAATTAAGACAGTGCTGCTTCAGACAACTAATCCTGACATAGCACCCACTGATATAACCTGGTTAAGTCTGAGTATCTTGTCTTTCCCCCTGTAAGTTGGCAGGAACCTATTTTAGCCCATAAGAACTGTTTTATCCTTCTTTGCCCTTGTAGTATACCTTTTAAAGTCTAGCATGCCTGCCTGCTTGCCTGCCTGCTTTTCTCTCTTTCTCTTTCTGTCTCTCTATCTGGAGGTGTCTCCTTGTTGATCTGTAAGGTCACTTTGAACCTAAACTATTCTATGATTCTGTAATGTGATTCTATGATCTGGGATAGTTTCAGGGAATCTCCTTAGCTGGTGTACGTAGCTGATCTCACCCACTTTAGGGCATGTTCTTCCAGTGCTTACCATCTGGAGATAAGGGTTTTCTTTGTTGTTCCCCTGCTGCTTTACTCAGAAGAGATTTGGGCATTTCATCTTGCATGAATTTTGAAAAGTAGGGCAACTAAGAGAGAGCAAGGCCTTGACATGTATCATGGCAGGGCCTCCACTGGCTAGAAAAGGTATTTCACATGCACCCAGCAGGAGAAGGGGTGGTTTCAGCTCATGGGGCTACCCTGTTAGAGCTGTGGTGCTGAGACACCATATTAATGCTGGTGTCACTATTCAGGTTTAGCAGTGAGAGGTCATCCCAAAATAATTATGCCTGTAAGATCTGCAGTGTGGTGCACTTAAGCCCATGTCAAAGTGTCATACCACAGTGTTTTGCATACAATTAAAATACCCATTCTGGGTGCATCACTCCTGGGTGACGATAGCAGTTGAACTAAGCCAGCAGAGACAAACTGATATTTTTCCCATACACATAAGCCCAGCATGACTTGCACAAGATCATTGACTGGGCACAGGCAGTAAGTGTAACAAATAACCCAATGTCTTTGCCTCGTCACAAGGCTGGATGTCCTCAAGGCCACAAGGAGCACCTCATGCTCCCAGATGGTCTTGGTTTAGACACTCAACATCTCCTGTGCATGAGGTAAGTGTTCCTCATCTCCTTGGCCACCAAAGGAACCCAATGCTCTTATCTTGCAATGGTGTAGACATGAATGGTCTGTCCCTGCTTGAGACTGCAGGCTTTTGGTAGCCAGACTCAGGGAGGGAAAGAAGGCTGGGACGATTTCATAACTGAAGAATGTTGTTCCTTGAGGGAGAATCAAACCACCCTTCAGTTTTGTTTCACCTACAACAGGAGGGGGGTGAAAAAAAAACAGCTCAGTCACATTCTTGTGAGGCAGATCCCCCAGGGTAGGAACATATTTGAGCTCCTACCCAGAAAGAGAGAAGGAGAAAATGAAGGAAAGGAAACAAGCAAGAAAAACTCTGTTTTGCAGCTTGGATTTTAAGTCACCCAAGTGACTTAACTGCAGATTCTCATTTGAGTCAACAGAGACCCTGTCCTCCCTCAGCATAAACCAGTGCAGTCACTAAAGCAACTCCCTTGTGCCTGACACAACTATCTGAAATTCTTTCATTGAAAAGGCCCAATTTTAATGCCTTCAGGAAATACTTTCTAGGCCCAAATCTCACTGAGGCTGCCTCACTGTCTGGGCTGCCCTTGCTGCTTTGGTATCTCATTGTTAATTCAGGGCTAGGCTTGAGCTGTGATTCAGCAGTGCCAAACTGTCACCAGTCTCTGGTCCTTTTAAGAGCCATGTTCTGATATCTTGTTTTAAAATTGGACTCTTTTTTCCCATCAACCTGTTTATGGAGAGAAATCCCATATGCTTTTGCTACAGGTCTATTTATGTATGTATTTTTTTTTTACATTTCCATAGCCAGGCCTAATGAATCATATTAAACAGCAATGGTATTCATGAGCTTGGCAACAAGGGAATGGTGATCCAGATCTGCTGCTATTTGGAGGCAATACTTGACAGGCTTGGCCCTATGTCCCTCTAGTTCTTCATGTATCACTGAGGACATATGAAGAAATCCCCCATCCCATCCAGCTATTTGATTACTCTGTTTTGCAGGTCCTTAGTTAAGGAATAAACTTTCTCCATTCAAAAGGAACAGAGTCACTTTCTAACTGTGATGGGGAATGACTCAGGCATTAGCAGGAGGTGAAATTTCTACAGGGCTGTTGGAAGAGGGGTTTTCTCCTCCTTTGTGGTCTCAGGAACATATGAGCAGCTATGAAGCTCCACAGAGAAACATTCAGATAGGTGACATTGTTGGGTTTTTCTTGCAAAGCACTAGGAAATAGGTGTCTCAGTACCCTAGACTATTGGGAAAGCAAAGAACAAGAATGCCTGTATAGGAAAAGAAGTGAGCCTGCTCTCTTTCTCTTTACCTAAACCTACCTATCTGTTTATCAATCATATATAAGAGGCTACAGTTCATATAATTTCTAGTTTCCAAGAAGTTTAAATCTCAACTACTGGACAGCTGAAAGGACCCCTCACTTGAACTTTTCAGAGTCATTTCTAGAGGGAAAAGAAATGTTCTCATTTGTTTCTTCACCTGTATTGTGTGAAGCAGTGGAGCATAGTGATGTGAAGCAGTGGCCGTAGACACAGGACATTAAGTGTTCACCTTAGACACAGCCCATGCCCACCCACCTACCTGAGAGGCTTGGCAGTTTGTAAGGCAGTTGCTCTATCTTTCAGTTTCCCAAGGAAAAAAGATTTTTTTTTAGTTGCCTTTGAAAATAGACAAAACAAAACTCTGGAGGATATAGTAAGAGGGACATGCTACCACTGACAACAGAAAGTCAATGGTGCAACCTAACAGGTGTTTTCCACCTCAAACTTAAGTGCAATATATTGGTAATTGTGTCTTTTTCCCTGCTTTTAGCTATTGTGGATGAAGGCACTGTTCATGTTTAAGTTGTGGTGCATTTTATAGTCTCTCAATGCAGTTCAAGCTCTCTTTGAAACTCCTCTGGGCAGAAATATGAACCAATCTCAAGAGAAGTAATACAATAAAAGCTTATCATGGCCCTGTCTCTTTAAAGGACCTCAGCACATAATTAAGTCAAAATAAAAGTTTCCTCCCTCTCCTCCCCCCATTCAATAAAAGTAAATTACCTCAAACTATTTAAGCCCCCAGTTCGTTTAAATTTAAAAAGGGAGCCCTTGTCTATCTATTTCTTTCACTCACTCCCACCTCCTTCTGCTAAAGACTGGCTGGGGCTTTAAACCTGCCAGCTAGACTGAGAAATGGTTAATAGTTATTGTGGAGGAGCAGCTTTTAATGAACTATTGAAGAATGATACATTGATGGAGTAATGGGAGTTTAAGTCGCTCTGTAATGAAACAGGTTCTCAGCGCAGACCCATTGTGGTGTAAATACGGCACGTCTCTCCCACTGTTTGGTCAGGACTAAATAGCAGAGGCCAGAGGGGGGTCAGCTTATGGGGTCTCTGCTTTAGTTAATCAATCTGATTGGATTAGGGTCACTGCGATCCCTAATAATGTCAAAGGTTACGCCAAACTGGATTAAATGCTTTGTTGGGGAGGGCTCAGATTCTTTCAGCTTTCACCGACAGGGCTTGTTTATTAGAGTTTAACACTCGTGCAACCTTGGGAAGCCACACCGTCCCTTTTTGTACACTGGGGTTTTTGCTGGCATGTGAGGGGTTTGAACCAGCCAGGGCGGGAAAGCGCACGTCCTGTGGCTTTGTCAAGTGTCTGCACCCATCGGATGTGCCCTCTGAGGACATATATCAAATTCCACATGGACAAATGAGACCCTAATGGGTGACGCAGAGGCTTGGAGGCATAAATTCATTCCGGAAATAACAGCTGACCGTCGACCCTGTTAGAAGGCAAATGATGAGAGCCACAAAAGAGGTGTAGTGTCGTGCTCCCCTGGATTAATCCTGTTCCTGTCCAGCAAAGAGATGTTCTTTTTCATACAGCTTCTGTTTGTGAAGTTACCAGGATGAGCATGGAAGAAATATGGAGTATTCAAGACCACTTGATTTCTTCATTATTCAATCCAGTAGATGTCTTCCAGGTGGTATCTCCTTGTCATCTTCTCCAGGGAGACCATGAAACCTAAAGAATTGCTATTATCTTCACTCATAATGTTCCCAGAGATGACACTGTTTTACAGACATGGCAGAGTGTCCTTCTGAAAATGGTACTAAATAATCTTCTTGAAGGCCACCCAGCAATGAAAAGAGGCAGCAATGATAGTGTGTTATTGGTAGAGATATGAGATCTCTGGGTTTCAAATGCCTCTTTCCTTCCCACAGTAGAGCATACACTGAATGTTTACAGACTGCCAGGACTGTCAGATTATCCAAGCAGACTTCTTGCATGATGCAGCCTGGAGAATTTCCCCTCAAGACTTCTGGAATGAAACCAAAATCTGGATTTGACTATGATATTTCTTCCCAAAGGACATCTTGCCTTGACATACCACCAAGAGAGAGACAATACACCTACCTTCCCTTTTACAAGACTCCTCCTATCTAATGCAACACTGCTCTGGTGCTGATGACCAGCCACTATATTTTCCTTTGCTAGATTCAGAATAGATCTTCCAGAACTGAGCTTTTTATTTGTTACACTTTTCAAAAAGTAAAACTTGAGGCCTGTAGAAAAGCAGCAAAAGTTTGGGTCCTTTATGTCAGACAGCAAGACAGGTCAAGGGAGTTCCATTTCATGCTGGGGTCCTCTGGGGCATGATTCATCTGATGCATTCTAGACAGTTAGGATTACATTATTCACACCCTGAAGTTTCTACACCTCCCCATCAATCACTGAGGGAATACAGGGAGACTGGCTCTTGATGAGAAGACTCCTGCTCCCAGGGACCACATGAAGGCCAGCGCAGACATTTGTCTGGCTCATGAGACATGTGGGGTTCAGGTCACATCCAGCTTCATATGGGATGGTGGGCACTGTTACCTTTGCAATTAGGCTTATTTTGGACTTTTGGAGATAGGTTCCATGTCTTACCTCTCTCAAGAAAGCCGAAATGTAACTGTGTTCATGGGTTGACTCTTTCTTCCCTGTTACTAATGTGGATAAGAAAGCTCATCCTGTATCTAGCGAAATCCATGTGAGTTTTTCTCCAGGTTTAGCAAGAACAGAACAAAACCTTTATATTCGTTTATAATACCTGGGAGACACAAGTCTCCAATGCACTTTTTTCTTGCTGTGTTGAAACAATATCATTCCACAGGCTTTCTGATGGGCCTGATCTCGTCTACCAAAGTTAGATGTCAAAGTCTGAGCTAGTCACCCCAGGCTCCCTTTGTAGTCAGTGGAAAGCAACCGGCATCTCCAGAGAGTAATTCATCTGACCTATCTTAGACACCTATCTCAGGATAACATGAATCATACCAAGATGTTTATTTCTCTCCATTGACTATAGAGGGAGCCTAGGGCTACAGGCTGAGAACTTCCATGTGTACTTCTTAGAGGCCCAGTTTGGGGGCAAATAGTTCCCACCCCACATCTTTCTCCTGTTAGAAAGCAGTCCTTACATCTAGCCTCTGTTAGAGAGGCCATTTTCCTAATGCAAGAACATGGCTCTGGAAAGTTTCTCCTGGACCACTGAATGCAAGCAGTCCTTTGCTATTTCAGGCATGATACCATCTTGTAATGTCTTGCATGATTTAAAATTAATAAGTTTAGCAGACCTCATCATATTTTCCTGATGGCATTCTGGCATCTCAGTTGTCTGTGTGCCAAATGCTTTCCCCTCTTTCCCTGCTCTAGATCAGACTTCTCCACTTCTGCAATAAAGTAAGGCATGAGCAGAAAGCCACAAGATACCAATCCATCCAGGAGGTTAGTTACATGTAGGAGGTACTCTCTGCTCTCTCATGAAACTCTTCCCAAGAGGATCTGATTTCCAACCACACCCCGTCTACCTCCCCGCTAATGGCAATTTGGGCAGCTGCCCTGGTATCAACAACGGAGATCTACAAACTCTACCCTGTAACTATGGGGAAGGAAACTGGAAGGATCAGGATTGAAAATGTGACTATGCAAGCTCCACTCAGCCATCAAGATGCATAAATACTGTAGGCCAGAGATTTGCCAGTGCTGCTGAGAAAGACACTGGCAGATCCTGGCTCAAGACAGAAGCCTCAGCTGTGTTTCATGTCAGTATAAACTGAGTTTGGAGCTGGGGATTACTGCAGAGGATAGGACAATTGCAAGTGCCTATTGCTGCACTGCGTGAGTCCATGTTCCAGGTACAGAGCAGCCTATATTGACATTTGCAGCATTTCTGAACTGGCTTTTATGTAGCTAACTCTACAGGCAGCAGCATTAGCAGGGCGGGGGGAATGCAGTAGATGTGTAGATGTGTAGATGTGTAGATGAGCAGTAGCCACATCTCTGGTTTGTTGCCCACATCAGTACTGGGAGATTAGCAGCTTCCAGTGAGTCTTGGCAGGAGCTGCAAGTGGCAGCGGCAGCAAATGCTGAGGAAATTTGCCAACATGTTTGCCCCTCAGCCTTTGGGATCAGGATACCAATGAGGTGGTGGAGGAGCAGCTCTTACTGTTGGAGCTGCTGGTAGGGCCACATCAGAAGGGGTCACTTCATCCTTTTGTGGCTTTAGAAGTGTTCAAGCTCAAGAACCAGGCAGCACCGAGAAGACTACAGTTAACATCATATTTGCCTCTTCATCCCCAATGAAGCTGGAGGCTGTGTGTGGCCAGGGTTTGGTGGTCTCAAGCATTTTCCAGGTTTGTTATTGAGAGGCCTTGACCTTATCACCTCTCCACCTGCAGAGTGATCCCAGGATAAAGATCTGGCTCTTGTGCATCTGTACAGTTCTCTGGAGATGAGACAGCCCATGTAAACAGCTGTAAACAGCCAACACCCAGGCGCGGGCTGCAAACCTGGGCGAGCAGTGATGGTGAAAAGGAAATAGTAGCAATGCCAGGAGAGGATCCTGTTTGCTTTCTGTGCTCCCCCTACCTCCCACTGCACAAGCCTTCATCTGTCAACCCTGACATGGAGATTTTTTTCTGGCAACTACAACATTAGGCGAGGGATCAGGGAGGGGAGAAAGAACAAGACAGCCCGTGGCTACAAAACCGGTGGCGTCTCTCCCGGCGGTGGGAGGCACCGGAAAATTCTGCCTCAGGCAGTGCGCACACTGTGACGGGTTGGCAGGGAGCGGGCTGTGCCGAGTTATAGATTTATTTCCCTCCTCCTCCTCGTCCTCCCCTTTCCCTGCTGGGTACATTGCATTCCCCAACTGGGCTCAGGTTGGTTGCAACAAGGAGCTCCCTCTGCCGCATCCCAGAGTGCCAAGTCCAAGCGTGGGAGCTAGTCCTAGACAAAAGGGAACAGTAGAGGGAGCTGATTAACATCCCTTTGTCCCGGGAGAATCCCGGCCCCAAATGGGCCCTTGGCGCACAACCGGCAGCACAAACACACACACGCATGGATGGGAGCCAGGGAGGGAAACGGAGACCGCAGAGGCTTGGTTGCCTTCATCCAGGCACTGGAGGGGAAGGGGGACACGGTAGGTTTCACCCCTAAACACCACTATGGGATGGGTTGGTCCCGAGCCAAAGTGCCCCATCCTCAGGTCCACAAGGATGGGGTTTGCTAATTGAGGAGCTGGACATACGTCTGCCCACACTCCTATGTACCAAACAGCCAAAACAAGCAAAGTTGTCTGACAAAGAGGGATCCAAGCCTGTGAATGTGGCTTTTCATTCCTGTGAGATGTGTTATGAGCTGGCAGTGCTGAATAGATGCGGGGATTTTAAGGCCAGAAGGGGCTGTGGGATCATCTGGTTGGACTCCTGTATAACAAGCAGAGAATTTCCTTCCTGAGCAGATATGACAGGGCAGCAAGAGAAAAAATAGAGCATATAAAGATGCTCTGCATGCTTCTTTCTGCACTATGGGCTTACACAGCAGGGGATTGGGGCTGTCTCCTGCCAAGCAGGCAGAACAGACAGTCAAGGCACTTTTTGACAGGAGACAGGTTATCATGCTCTTTGCCAAGATCTGCTGCAGGAGGAAGCATGTGCCTTGATGGACCAGCTTCTCCCATTCTTTGTTTCCTCATCCCCATCTTTCAGGGAGAACCTTCTTCAAAGGAAGGACTCGTCATCCAGGAAGAGCCATAGGATTAACAAACAGGCAGGGATCAGCCTCCAGGAGAGGGTTCAAAAGGATTGTTTTGACTGCATGTGTCTATCTGTTGTGCATGTGAATGATGTGCTCATAGGAATGATGAAGACACAGCTGACTTAAGACTGAACAGAGAGGACAAAGCCAGAAAAAGAGGAAAGTAGGCTTCTGTGGGCTGAAAAGTCTTGTGAGATGCAAAGTCACAGAATCACAGAGCTTCGTGTCAGGCAGCACCCAGCTGAAGCCGATAGGAATTTCCACTGCTCCAGGGTAGGTAAAGCTGCTGCCCAGAAGGGGCATGTTTTGGAAAAACAGCATGAGATATGTGAAGTCGAGGTGTCTGGACTGTGTGAAGTAGACCTGAAGACATTAAGCAGGGGAGTGCATAGTGCACTGTCTCCTGCTCACCTGCAACATGCTCCAATGGGGCACTGAGATGCTTCTGGAGAGTGCAGCAGATCACTGTAAAATGGGCCCATAGGAGAGGGTTATAGATATGACATGGTACAGATATGCATTGAAGGAAACTGTTGTCCTTTTGGTTTGAGTGGGCTTTTTTAGGAAGCAGAAGCATGGTGAGCCTCAGGGAGGCTCAGGGAGCTTTGGCTGTAGGTGACCCTAAAGTCTAATAGCAAAGCACAGACAGAAGGCCAGAAAGCCCACCAGATCCTGGGAAGCACAAAACCATCCGCATGGCTGGAGTTGGAACTCAAGAGTGGGTACATGTTGTGGGTGGAGGAGTAAAGAGTGTCTTTCACTTTTTATTTCATCGTGACTCATCTCACCTTTCCAAGAGAGGGAAACAGTTTACAAAGTATATATGTTATTTGGATGACTTCTCCAGGCCTATCCTGAACCAGTGATGGGGAGCAAGGCTGAAAAGAGAGGTTCTGGCTCTGGCTCTGCTTTTGGCTGTGATGCAGACAGTGGAGTAGGTCCTCCTTCCTCTGCATCTCCGTTTCCCACGGAGTTCACCACAGAAACAGCTGAATATTTCAAAGAGAATGATACCAAAGTAGGTCATATGTAGGGCCCTGCAGCTCTTGCTACATAATTTAGGTAGTTTTATTGGCCTACTTATGACTGTTACTCTCAACTTTGATCGACAGGGCACTAATACTTCATGGAACACTTCCTGGGGTAGGCTGCAGTTTGTTGACTAAGCATCTGGCACAATTTCCTCTCCATTATTTCCAGGTGCTAAATCACATTAAATGATAGCTAATAATTATGGTTTATCCTTTCCTAATCATGCTACTTTCCCAGGGAAGCTGTTGCCACAGGGATGTTGTGGGAGTGTGAATGGGTGGGGAGGGCATAAGGAGATATTTCTGTTCACCCGGAGCCACAAAAAAGTTGGAGACCCCTCAGGCTAGGCACTCAAGATCCATCCTAGGAGATATTATACCTTGTCAAAAATGTATTTATTTATTTTCTAGGCCAGTTTTCCATCAGAAAAGGCAACTGTATCAAAAATCAGATGTTTTGCAGGACCCATCAATTTCAAGGCAAAAATGCACAGCTTCAGCTTTCTTGTTTTGTTTTGCAAATTTCTGATAGTTCAATTTGAGTAATTGAAGCCATTTTACTTCTTTTTATTTTGAATATGGTCTTATGTCAAGATAGAAAGTCATTAAACTATCAAAGAAGCACACTGCTGTACCCTTAATATTTTATAGACTATTTATATTATTGATGAATATTTTGTATTATTGAAGCTGAATGGTTTTATCTTGTCAAACAAAACACTGATATTAGTAAGGTAACATACCTCAACAGTCAAAAGTATCATCTTTTCTCAGTCTTTTATCACATGGAAAAATTCAGACTCTTATGTTTTCCATCTGATTTTCAGCTCCCAAAAAGAGAACAAAAAAGGAACTTCCCATAATATGGTAATACAATTTTTTTGGCCTTCATTACTAGCCTTAGGCATTCTGACAGGCTACCTAAATCCAGATTAACTGAGAGTGAAGTATTAGCAGCAGTCTCCTACAGACCCCTCTAAATTCATAAAGCAGCCTTACAGCTCTATAAAATGAGAGCTGTAACATAGGTCCCAAATCTGTGACTTATTCTCCCCCATTATAAACACATCATGAAGATACTCCAACAGGAAATTGCACAGGTTCTTCTCAGAGAAGAAGCAAAATGCAAAAATGTGTTTTAGAGCTGCTGGGTTAGGTGTAAAAAGGTGTTTCTGTTCATACAACATTTTCAGTCTGCTTTCCTAACTGCATTTCAGATGTAGATTCCTTGACAGATACATTAGAAGACATACATGTGTCTTGAGAGAAGTAGATAGGAGGTCTGTGGAGCACAGCCAGTCTGTGTTAGATGTTCAGTCCGTGCCCAGCACAGTGGTACTCTGGTCAGATTTGTAATACAACTGTCATTTGTGCCCAGCATCTGAAATGAAGAATATTCTCTGTATTTAGCTCACCTGAGCACAGTGTCTTCTCAATCAAAAGTTAATGTGCGTATCACTTGCACTCAAACACATCAGAGATGACTTAGCAATTTTGAAGGCAAAAGCCTGGCAAATAATAGGTTTTGTAAAGTTCTGTTTATGGTGTTATTAATTATAACCCTGGTCCAAGCACATCCCCATACTATGTCACTGATCCCTGTGGCCCAGGAAAGAGCTGAAGAGGATATAAATGTTTTATCATAAAATACTCTATGCTTCCACTGGGAAAGACAATGGAGTCTTGCCTTCTTGTGTTGGTTCTCAAGAGGCCAGATGGACACTGAAGCTTTTGAACTTCTCAGCCAAAAAAAATCACCATCTTAGTTTTCAGTTCCATGTCTCAAGTGTTTATCCCAGGGCTTCAAACAATCAATAATCAATATGTAAGAATAATCAAACGTAAGAGTTAAAAACTCTCCCTACCAAAGCCAACCACTACCCTCCAGAATATCCCTGTCCCAACATTCATTATTCATATTCATAGCCTAATTCATGTAAAGGCTACTGTGACTTCCCTGAAATCTTTAAATCAACCTGCCATAAAGCCAGTGTTTTTTTAAAAAAGAACAGATTAGGAAAAGTGAAAACGGTGCTTGTTTTGTGAGTTTGTTTGTTTGATTAGGTTTTTTTTTTTTAAGGATTCCAAATATATGTCGATGTTTAACCTGACTTTTCATGCAGATACTGTAGAAATGGATTATAGTCTTCTCTAACAGCTGTATTCACCATTACAATTCTGGTACAAGCCTCATACAGCAATGCTGGCTACAAAATAATAGTTATTCCAAGTCTGCAGGGTAGGATAGGTGCAATTAAAAAAAATATGTATCGACATTACAGCTTTACTGGAAAAGAGGCTGTAATCAGTGGTGTTGCAACTCAGTGAGGTCACTGCGTCAAGCACTCTGAACTATTAACTACACATATTTGCCTATTTTATGGGGTTGACGACTAATGTGGTTGACCAAAAGATGGAATTATATTCAGCTTTTCTTGCTAGGGCTGGATCTGATATTTCAGAGGCTGACTGCTAGTTTGGTAATCCAGGTCTGCACCTTCTTTTGTGAGGTTTGTGCCTCCTGATGTTTTAGCCTTTTCTTTGGTTCCATCAACCCTGCCAAAAGACTAGCGGGGTTCTTATTTTAGACTGTGCAACTGAGTACTTAGCCTGGCTTAAAAGGACAGAAGATCTAAGCTGGATACTGATTGGGATCAGACAGTTTGGGATGAACCTCAGTGTGGTGGATCTTCACTTTATAAGCTACATGTGATGTACATCAGAAAGTCTGGGGTAGCGGTGTACCAGGACTACCTCAGATGATGATGGTGGCTCCTCTGGAGCTGGCCTGGGCAAGCAAGCCACATCCCAGAGTAATTCAAGCCAGTAATATTGGGATTGTAGCCCCCACATAGCATAGCCCTACTGCAATACCAACCACACACCAAAAAACCATATGCAAAACACTGGAGAGCCACATGTGATTTAGGAGCTTCTGGGGAGCCACTCAGCTACTCACCCTAGTTAATACCCAAACCTACCTTGAACTTAAGCTACTGACCTGAACTAATACACAAACCGCCCTGCCTTAAAAAACTGTTTTAACCCAACTTGGACAGCTGAGGTTAACCAGCCTAGGAGAAGTGTACATCTTTGTGTAGAGCTTATCAGCTTGGAGCTCTTCTTTTCTGTGCTTGATCTCTAAGCAGCTCTGTGAGACTGCGGGAATCTGTGGATCACTGGCATTTTGCTTCTTAAAATAAATGTATTTACTCAACAGAACTTTGAGCTTCAGAGACTGTTGCATTTAACATTAAAACAAGGGCAATCACAGACCCTGACATTTGAAGAATCCCTGCAGTTCCTCACCAAAACCTCTCTTCTAAACAAGATGACATCTCCAGGGTGAAGTGAAAACTCATTCTCAGCTTTGCTTTGCTCAGCTGTGCTCTCAGGTAGTTCCTGAACTGTCTGCAGGCTTCCACCACTCCCCAAAATTAGCACCAAAGTTGATGGTGATGCCCACAGTGCCTATGCTTATCCAGAATAGAAGACTGAACATGAAGATTAGAACAAAAGCATGCCAAAATCTTCACCATAGCCAAAAAACATAGCAGAAAAATTGCACATATTCAAGAAAGCCCGGAGGATGGTGGGACCTGGGAGTGATATATGGGCAGGAGATAACATTTCTTCCCAGTATGGGCATTGCTCCAGTGTGGGAGTGAGCCTGGGCAGTGTAGGGGTGATCTAATTTCAACAGCTCCAGGTGGCTGACTGCCTTCCACAGCAGGAGGTCCAGCAGTGTCCGCAACACCTGAGCCCTATCATTGGTCATCAGGGACTTATCCAGTGTGGGAGCCACAGATGAATTTCTGGAGAGTAATGCTTAGCTCAAGAACAGTATGGCCTCCAGGAATAAACCAGGAACCAAACCTGATTTCCTGTAGCCCACTGACAGTTTTACACCCTCCCCAGTTTATATCCATTGTCAGCACATGCAAAGGCTCCATATCCCATTGCCAGTTGCTTAATCCATTCCTTCCCGCCCTACTGTCAATACAATAATACCCCACTGAGGAGACCCACCCACCAGGAAATCCCCCTTTAACACCCTGCAAAGGAACAGCCAGATTTGTCTCTGCCACTGTGCTGGAAAACTCAATGAGGACTCATCTGCTCTAATCCCCTCTTAAGATTTCAAGATGAGGCCTGCATTCACATATTAGCATATCTAACAGCTCCTACATGTGCACTGCAAGGCTACTGCTCCATGGATGTAAATCATGTACCAACACATACTTCAGGTGTCCTACTATCTCCCTCTGAAGACATAAATGGCTGAGCCTTTGCAACGACCTCATAAAAATGCCTGAAATGGAGACTTGGGTTAAATGGGCTTGTAGATCTTCCTGAAGAATGAATCTCATGACTTGTACACAGCCTTCTGCTAGAAAGTTTGGGTGTGGCTCCTTATAGGTGATGCACAACATTTCCACTGGACCCAGTTTTGGCATGGCAGCTGTGACTTCCTTGTTGTAGGTAAGATATAGGCACTCTAGTTAGAGGAAAATTTTGGGATATCTGCAGCTCCTTTGCACTGGGATGACAGTAAGGCCTTTCAAGACTCTCACAAGTCTTGAAAAGCCTTGGAAAGGTCTCCAAAAGCTGTAGGCAGATGTCAGCCATGGAATGGCTTTAGTTTTGGGGTGAAGGTGTCCACTTGGGATGTGGGTGACAGAACGTTTTCATCATTGCTGCTCTTGAGGCTTTGCTGTTTCATGCTGAAAGTCTTAAGCTTGATAGGAAGCACTGGGATTGTTAGGAAGGACAAGTTTTCATGGCTTGTGGTAGACACCAGGAGGCTGGGAACGAGTAGTGAGGCCAAGGGCCACCATCAGCACTGACTGGTGTGGCACCCTGTTCTCAGTCAGGCAAGACTTCTGTGTCCTCACTGTTATACCACCCAGTGTGCACTGCATGTAACACACCCAGCCTTGTTGTGGGGAGTTGTCCTAGGCAGACTTTTGTACTGAACCACTCTTACACACAGTTACCTGAAATTGCTGGAAACAGGACTTTCTGACCACGGTTGTGAATCAGGTCTGGATGGTGCTGAACTGAAGACTAGGTGATATGATCTCAGCCTTTTCCCAAGACACAAACCAAATTGGTCTTCTTAGGATAAAGAATTTCAGATGGTAGTTGTGGTCCATGATTTCCAACTAACTAACTCCTTCATTTTGGTAGTCCCTGCCTGTCTGGAAGCAGGAAATACTAATGTATCTGCTAAACTCCTGAATGGCGTTGTCCACTAGAGACTTGTTGGGCCATCTAATATGCAAGCCCAAGAATTTTTACTCCTCTCAGCTAACCTGAAAGAAGCATCTATTTGGAGACATGCATTTTCAGGCTTGTAACCATCAGAAACTTTGTTGTGCCAGCACAAATCCCGGTTCTCCTTGCCATATTCCATCCTGCAAGCCTTTTGCTGGCAAGTCTGGAACTGCACTGAAGACGTGAGCTGTTTGCATGATTAAAGATTGCAGGACTAAGCTGATTAGAAAGATTCAGTAAATTCTCCAATCAGAACATTAGCACAGATCCACTAGGTAAAGAGCTGGCTCTGGGTACGTAGTTTGGCTCAGAGTAACTTCCACTGGTTTCCACCGAGAGCTGGAAGTTCTCAGCTTCTCTCAGGATTGATCTCTGCACCTGCAAAGAGAATTCCTGTAAATATTGTTGTGGTTTTGGTGGCTTTTTCTTTACAATATCAAAACCTGCTGCTTTGATTAGAAGGAGGGGGGGGAGGGAGGAAAGAATCTGACAATGTTTTCTGGCATTTAGCACTTAATTGTAATATTCCCTTAGGGTATTTAAAAAAAAAAAGAAATTGGCCCAGGTATTTTTTTATGAATAACCCTTTAATTAAATTTTTACATACTAAATGTACATCAATCGAAATAGTTAGACAAATAGTATGAGTGTTAGTCATGTATAAGCAAAGGAATGAATCAGTCAAAGACTGTGTATGTTACAATAGCCTCACCCTCTAAGGACACATGTGAGATGCTGAAAGGCAAGGGAAATTAAAGCAAGAGGTGGAAGCGAATGAGAAGAGGGAACATATTAAAAAAGGCCAGAAGAAAGGTGAGGTACCCTGTGGGATTAATAAGGTAAGGACTTCCTTGCTTATGCAGATGGAATGAAGGCACCAGAGCTCTATTCCCAGCTCTGCCACTGCTCTGCTGTGCAACTTCACAGCATTACTTCATTTTTTCTCTTCCTTGCACATCCTCCTTTGGTTTGCCCAGGTTAATTTGTCAAGTTCTCCTTCACGTACACTACAATCACAGCCAGGGAACTGGGGCTAGACTTTAGGAAGAGCAGTCTAACGGTAAGGGTAGTGAAGCATGAGGATAGATTGCCTGCGGAAGGGGTGGGAGCTCCGACCTGGGAGGTTTTCAAGAACAGGTTAGACAAACATCTGTCAGGGATAGTTTAGGCAGAGTGGATCCTGCCTTTGGGCAGAAGGGTGTGAGGTCCAAGTCTGATATCTATGATTTTAAGCTTTTCTGGAGCAGAGGCTGAGCCTGCCAGTTCATCTAAATACCAGTTTCATGCAAAATAACAAAAAGGAAGGTGTCTCATTAGAAAAAGTAAGCTTTTTGTAAAAAAAAAAAAAAAATACTCCTATATCAAGATGCACCCTTAATTATGCTGGGTTCACGTTTATGCCACTTCCACTGAATTAGATAATAGTTATTCTGACTTACACCAATTGAAGAGGAGAATCAAGCACCCTGTTGTTCTGCTAAGAGATAGCCAAAATATATTTCTTATTTTACCCGATTTATTCAGTAACTGATTTTCAAAGACATTTCCTAAGGGTTCTTGTTTGTTCTCTTTTTTTTCTTTTTTTTTTCCTACACTTCACATATCATCTATCCCCACTCATCACACAGGGAAGCAGCAGTTTTTCCACCAAGGGAGCTTACATTTAACAGCAAGAGAGGAATCTTTAGCAGCTCCCATCTCAAGAGACCGCAGGGTGTGTAGCTTTGATTTTGTTGCTGTAAGATAGGCAAGGATGAAAGCGATGTGCACTGTCAGTAAACCCTTAAGGTACTGAGTTCCTCCAGCAGCTTGGCAAAAGCTTTCCACTCCTACTAAAGTCACCAAAGACAGTATAGGCAGAACAGGTCATCACCTTTCCTTCTCTCCAAGTTAATACACTGGGTAAGGAGCCATGAGTTGTTCCCACCAACTCTAGAGTGCACACACCCATAGCCATAGGGTGTGGATGCTCTTTAAGAAACTGTAGCAGAACAACAGATGCAAAATCAGGAATAACATCATGTCCGGTTGTCAAATACAAAGGCAGGACTGACATAAGAGCAAACAGGCATTTGGTGAATTAAAAGTAGCAAAAATGAGAAGTACAAGCTGGGATTGCAAGTTTTCTTGCAATCGAGTTGGTCAAGCTCTGGAAAAGCCTCATAATGTGAAAGAAGCAAAAATACCCTAATGACGTATAGTCTGAGGAAGGGAATGCTTCATCAAAGGAAATATTGTCATTTGGCTTAAAATGCGTGAACCCAGAGAGAGAGATTGAAGCTAGGTCAAAACCCACAGTACCTGCCTCTTCTTCCCACTTGCTCACAGCCCCTGTCTCTCCCCAGAAAGACTCCAATTCCTGCCTGAAGGTTATTCACATTCTGGGTGCCCACGGTTTTGTTTTCCTGGAAGGGCAAAACCCATGTGCAGTTCCAACTGGAAGAGATCATCTCCATAGGAGAGAGCATCTCTGCACACCTCCAGCTCCGCTCGCCATGACGGCTGATGAGTGTATGGCATGGGAGTGGGAGAGAAAACCACATCTCTGTGACTAGGTAGCTGGGCATTCGAGCTAAAGAAAACCGGGCAAAACAAGGTAAGCATAAGATTAATGAAATTGGCTTATTAATACAAATGACGACCAGTTGAGAAAGTTGTCTGGAGGTGTTTGGTACCCTTTCCTTCTACAGCAGTATTTTTTATTGTTGAGGTCAAGTAGCTATCTCATGCTGTAACAGCTGTGCTGCAGTTGTGGTTATGGGAGGGACCAAGCAGCAGCAGGACAACCGAGTCTTACCAGCATCTCCACAATTTTGAAGTTGTTTTGGGGTCACTGGCACGAAAATCTGTGGGACTCAGTGAGGAGCAGAAATTACCATGTCTGGGAGCTTTCTGGTGGGCACTGGAAATCCCAGACCATTCTCTGAACTCAGGCTGGATGTTCCAGTTGAAAACAGCGCACTCCTTGAGCTGGCTCCTCGTCCTTTCAGTAAGAGCATATGGCACTTGACCACAGCACAGGATGAGACCTGCTTGTCACTCACTTCACCAATGTGGACACAGGCACTGTGGGTGGACAGTTATCCATTTCAAGTAGCCCATTCACTTTAGTAGTATCAATGTAAGCAGTGCATGTGAGAGCGCTTCACTGTTTTAAATCACAAGACAAAAGTTATGGCTATTTCATTGCTGATATTATGTTTTAAACCCACCCACCCCCCGTCATTTGACAGTGAAGCCGATGGACAACTTCCATTTATCTCATTTCTGTGGTCTTACATTCATCAAGAACTCAAGCTCTGTCTTATTCTGGGTGTGACAGATTGCTAGGTGGTCTTCTAGCCAAATATTCACCTTGCATGTTTTTGCTCAGCTTCCCAAATCAAACTGATGACATTTTCAGTCCATTGGAGTGACAGACTAGCTCTTCATGGCAGCTAAATGAGCCATTATTAGGACATACATGCAGTAGAGGATGAGGTCTACGTTGAAAGAATTGTGATGCAGATCCATTTCTACATCTTTTCAGTACTAGGACTAATTTTCTCCATATCTGGGACCAACATCAGGCTGATCACCAGTTCACAGATTTGTCTTAGCCATACTGTCAATACACAGTGGTGTATGGAGGAATGTCTTTATTTTTTTCACTTTTTCCATTGTGATCGTTCTGATTGTGTCTTCTTAGGACTGAAAGATTGAAGGGAAGGCCTCTTAAGACATGGCTGTTCATCATAAGAACTGCTGCAAAGGCTAGACCAAAAAAGATCTATTCATGACAAAGTTAGGGGTTTGTATCCACTGGGCCAGCAGATGTGTTGATGGAGGGTATAGCTATTTCCTTCAGAAAAGGGTGGTGTAGTCCTTGAGGTCACTATTTTGATTCAATGAGCCAGTAAATTTATTAGTTTGCCCAACCTTAGATGCGCTTCTTGCTGTAGTGACCTCACATGCACTCCCTCCGTTTTGGACAAGTACAGAACTGAATACAACTTTACACAAGTGTTCAATATATTTAGCTCCCTTTTCCACTTGCAAATTATACATGAGCTTCAACTATAATCAGAATATCTGTCATCCAGAGCTTATCTGCTGACTTATAATTGCTTGTAAATTGTTCAGTCTGTGTCCAGGGTTTTGCAGTTTTCTTATTCTTCTCTGTCTAAACAGATCTGCAATCCCCAATGCTTTCGCAGATAGCTGCATCCTAAAGTGCTTGGGATTAGGAAGCAGGAAGATAATGATTGCTCTCCATTTCACAGGTGGGCAAGTGGGGCAGAGGTAGAGCAGATGAGCTGCTTGAAATTTATGCTGGTTAGGACTGAGCCCCTTCTCCCTCAGGAACCACAGATTCAGCCTCCAAACCATGCTTCCTCTTATGAGCTATTTATAAAAAGTGGCTTTGGTGCTTTGGGAACAGCATAGAACTTTTCTGCCTCCTCCACTGGTGAAATTGAAACCCACAGGAAAGAAAAAAGATTGCCAAAGCCTGCTGTAGAGGGGTGAGCAGCTCCCTGAAGCTCCCCCCGCACCCATACCCCCTCCCTTCTCTAAATCGAGTCTGTAAAGCAAAAACTTCTGCAAGCCAAAAAATTGCTTAATTGTCTCAAATTGATTCCATGGTTTTATTAAGATACTTTCCCAGCTCTATTATGGTTAATTATTTGTATTACAGTAGACTTGGAGGCCCCAAGCAGAGATCAGGGCCCCATTGTGCTAAATACTGTAGAAGCACATAATAACAAAATCACTCCTTGCCCCAGATAGCTTACAATTACATGGAAAGGTGCAATGGAAACATATCACAGCTCATGTGCACACCTTTTAAGAGAGGCGAACATGGATTTTGAAAGCTCAAAGGGTCCCTAGTGAGACCTTGGGCTGCTTTCATTGTGCATGCTCCCTGCAGCCCTGCTCTTCTTGCTGGGCTCTGGTGGGAAAAAGTAGGGGGAGAATATTAATGTACAACCAACAGAGGAACCCCCAGCCAGCCCAAGGGTTCAGAATGGGAAAGGTGGGGATATAATAATATATATATAATAAAGAGGGAAGAAAAGTGGGGAAAAGAAAACAGGTTCCCATGCTGCTTTCCCCTTCACCTTTCGTTTGTGCTTGGAAGCTCAGCTGCAGGAGGTTCATGAGGGAGCTTTCTTCCTTGGGGATTTCCAGTCTCATTTTTCAAATGTAAAGTGTTCCTCTGGGTAAATGTTAAGATGAGCACCCAGCTTTCAGATACTCTTGCAGAGACTCCGGAGCTGCTGCTGCTGTCTTCCTTCACTTCCCAGCCCATGTGAGGAAGAGGAGCAAAAATGCAAAAGGGCTTCAACTTGTCCCTCTTTCCACTCCACTCCACAACTGAATCTCTGCAGCTGCATCTCACTCATGCATGGGAGATCTTGTTTATCGAGGGGTCAGCAATGGGAGAGCTTTTCCACACCTGCAAGTGTGAGGGGAGAGTTTTGAGACCTCAAAGCCTTGCTGGAGGTGATGCATAGGGTGGGGATCATGGATAAACAGCCAGCTGCTGATTCAACTAAGGGTATTGCTTCTACCCCGTATGCTGCTGAGCTCTGGGTGACACTCTGGGGATGCTCAGGAGGTGCCTTGCAGAGACTCTACGCATCTTTGCATTGCCCACCTCTGTCTTGTGCATTTCCCTGCGTTGCAGCCCAAGGTTGAGAAGATGTGAAAGGCAGCAAACTGTAGCCCAAAACCAGGGGAAAATCCAACTGCTTCCAAACACTAAACTCAGGACTCAAGAAGAGCAAGAACATCTGGAGATAACGCAGTGTCTGTTTCTGTGTGTGTGCGTGTGTTTCTGCATAAAACGGCCTTGAAGAATCCCCCAGCTTTAGCAGGGTTTAGAAAAAGATCTGGGTGGTGATTCAAAATCCAGGTTATGACCTGTGACCTTTGGATGAGAAATTGTTGCCATTTAGGATGTGTTAGGAGGTCCATCCTTTTCATCAAATGCGTGTTTCTTCTTGCTGCGGGAGGCAATCACACCGGTATATCATTAACTCGCAAAAAAGGAGGCTGTAAAAGAAGTTGATGGGGGACCTTAGCCCACACCCTGCTGGGGTCTGCTCAGAGCACAATATCCCAGCGACCATGAGATTAAGCTAAAGAGAAAAGTGAAAATGCTTTTCAGGATTCACACGCCCTTTAGATTGTTTTATTAAACCATTTGAATAGGGATTTCCCTTTCGGCCGACAACGGGGCCCGGCCAATGCATAGTTCTAGGTTGCTATGACTTAGTTGGTGCTGGCTAATCACAAGTGAGGGCAAATTTCATATAAAATATCTTGGGCCATTGTCAACCTAATGCAGCGTGACAGTGCCAGCACAAAGGGGGATTCATTCACCCCAGCAGGTAATAAGGACGATTTGCCATACCAACCAGGCAGTCTCGAGGGGGGCTGTCAAATACGATCAGAGCAGCGAAATGGAGCCTCACATTCCATTCTCAGGTGGGCGAAGGCGATCCTTTTGTTAGACCATGTTGCTTCTGATAACAGAATACAATTATATTCTTTTTTTTTTCCCTTCCCTGTATCCTATTGACCAGTGGGGCTATTTTGCATAGCAGTCTTTGGGGTTTGCCTTTTTTTTTAGCTTGCTTCTATTTTCAAGGATAGAAGGGACCCCAATGATCCTTTAACCTGGAATGCACCCCGGAGAATTTCACCCCAGTCCTTCCCCCTCCTTTTCTACCTTCCCCTTTCATTAAGGACTTGGTCCTGCCACAATGAGCATGCTGTATCTCTGCTAATAACCCCCAATTGGCACACAGCTTCCTTTTGTCTAGAGCCTCCCAGGGACATCAGGCCATTGGGGAGACGAGATGTTGGGGGTAATTTGGGGCGGTTCGAAGGGGTGAGAGGGCCATGCTGTTTCAGGACTAAAGACAGCTATGAAATATTCAGAAGGCGGCATTTACAGGATGGTGGGAGGGGGGATCCAACGCCCAGTGTTTCACACATGACCAAGCCAACAGAAAGACTGATAAAACGTGCTTGCATTAAGCAGGGTAGGTAGGGAGACATACATGGTAATGATTAGATTGACAGAGAGATAGAGCGATAGAGAGAGAGATAGAGGGATGTTTGCTTTGCAGGTATCAGACTTGGGTTACTGATACCAGACCATCCTGCTGATTTGCCTATCTTGGGGGTCTGGTTACCTGTGATCACCTGGGGTTATTTTGACAGTAGGTAATTAGCAAGAGCATTCCAGCCCTTGACCCGCCCTCAGCTCACAGGAGGGCTTGGAAGGCAGCAGGGAGCACAGGCCCCACTCCCAGCACCATGCACGAGGCCGAGGCCGAGGCCAGCTCCTGGGCTGCTCCAGTGTCTGACAATCTGGCTCTACCTGTTTCAGGTAGAGCCTGAAAGGTTTGGAACTGCGAGCACCACTCTGGAGGTTGCAGCTCTGGAGGTTACAGCTCTGTTGCAGCTCTGTGTGTGCAACAATAACCATAAGCAACCAGCAGAAAAAAAGTGGGGGGAAATTAAAAAAACATCATTCAGATGTTTCAGGGAAACTTGGCCTTCAGGATTTTACAAGCTGTATTAATCCAAACTCCTTCGATCCAACATTCCCTCTTATCTGTATCACCTTCATGTTCCCTGGCAGGAATTGCCCATTTAATAATTTCCCTCCAATGATCTGAATCACAGCTAATCTGATCAAATGTCTTTTTAGGGCCTTTCATCTTCCCAGGGATGTGTTGACACTAGCATGCTGGTTCAGAGGAAACAAGAACTCAATCAGAACTTCGTTCAAAACACAGATGGGACCCAAACCTAACCTTTCCTTTAAGATATGCAAAAGTGTGGTTAGCTTCTTGTTATTATGCTTTGCATTTGCATAAGTCTTTGCATTTAGGGGCCTGATTTTTAAAAGGATAAAAAAGTCAAACAAACCCCGGAGCAGGATTTTGATGAGAAACAGTGCAGAATCAGCTGGGCATGGAGCTGGCATGGCTTTCTGTGAAGGAGGACACAGGCTGAGGCATCACACAGAGCCTGGCATGGATCCACAGGGCAGCTCCTGGCTAACATCACTTGCTGCAGTTTGGGTGCTCTGAAGCTTGCTCTTGGAGCCACCCCCACTCCATTTCAGGGTTAGACCTGAAAGCCTTGATTACCTGCAGTCCTCAAGGACTGCTGTTTTTGCAAAGCAGGCTTCCCCAGGCCTAGAGATTAACTCACTTGGGAAATGCTGCTAAAAACTAGGGGACCTGAGACAAGCCTACACACCAAACAACAGCAGCAGGTATTTGGCCTTCACTGTTATACGGCTCCAAATAATTCAGAACAGTGTGTAAATCTATACTGAGACTTGTGGTCTTACAGAGAGATCTTTGAGGAATGGACTCAGTGCCACAACTTGCACCTCTCCTCCTTTCCTAATGAATAGAAGTCACATCACTGAAAAAACAGCAAGGATCCCCCTTTAACGGGTGAGGGAGAAACTAAGGAATCTTTGATGCCAGGCCGGGAAATGCTTCAGGTGACTAACATGTTGAGGTTGGTGAGGATGGGTCAGGGGATATATGAACAATGGAAACAGGGCCTCTCCTTAGAGGAGCTGAAGGAAGCTTGAGGTTGAGACAGAGACCTTATGTAAAATCCTTTCAGTTGGTTTATCTGATATGGGATCATCTATTGCTACAATCGAGAGGAATGTGGTGAAACTGAAGCTCGCCTTCCTCCAAGGCCGCTAGAGCCAATATTTGGTTTCCAACGTTCCCAGTATTTTCCCCACAAGCAATGTCAGCCTCACAGCAGCGGTGACACCTCTATGATCCTCCTTCTCCTCCTCCTCTGTGATGGGAACAACACTTGTTCCTTTCCAGCACTTGAGCAATGCCTCTGCAGCACGATGGATCTGTCAGCTGGTGTGTGCCAAGGGCTTCCCTGTTCTCTGTCTTCACGTGGTGCCATGCCAATATTTAATAGTTCTGATTGGCACAGAATTTGTTTCTTTGTGATTAAAAAAAAAAAAAAAAAGCCTTTTAAATGTTTTTCCCGCCTTCTCCCTGTAGAGAAATACATCCCGTGTTCTGAGATGTGACCCGTCATTTCATAAAACCATAGAATGGTTTGGGTTGGAAGGGACCTTTAGAGGTCATCTAGTCCAACTCCCCCGCAATGAGCAGGAACATCTTCAAGTAGACCAGGTTGGTCAGAGCCCTGTCCAACCTGGCCTTAACCACTGCCAGGAATGGGGCATCTACCACCTCTCTGGGCAACCTGTTCCAGTGCCTCACTACCCTCACTGTAAAAAATTTCACGATCTTCTTAACAACTGCTGAGGCTTTGGCTCAAGGTAGCTCTGAAAGGCACACTTCAGAACTGAGATCTTCCCCCAGCCTTGGCTTCAGTGCAGTTGCAAATAAGGACAGGCACTGACTTTTACACAGTCACCAACTTTCATTCATCAGTGCTTCAGCCTCTGCATCCATGATGAGGAGCATTTGACACTAATTTTATATGGCATCCTTCTTTTTCATTCAAACTGGTACAACATGGCATTTCATTCAAAGCCCTTCTGGTTTAGCTTTCACCATGAAGGTGTCTATGGGTGACCCTCTCCACAAAAAAACAGCACAGCTCTCCTCCCACATCTTGGTAAGGTGGCTGTCCTGCTGGATACAAGGAGAAAACTTGAATGAGCTAGCTGGTAGCAGCTGAGTTTAATACTGCAGTTGAAAACAAAATTCAACCTCACCTGAGACAAAGACTGGGCTTCCAAAACTCTCAAAGCTCATTTCACTAATTCCTCATCACCTTCCTTCATTGAACAATGCCTTTCTCCCCTGCAACCCTCATGATGGCTAACCTATGAATAGAACCCTGACCACAGTAATTAGAGGGGAATTGAGCTGTTAGGGTGGCCTCCCAATGTGAGAGGCAGGGCTGTGCTGGCCCCAGATACCAGCAGCACTACTCTGCCCTCAGTTTTCTTTCCAGTTTCTTGGTTCTTGGGTTTATTTAGATTATTTTTTTTTAAGCCAGATTCAATATAGTTTCAACTGTTGTGCAAATTCTCAGATGAGAGCTGTGGGTTTGTATCCCCTCGAGGCAAGCAAGGAATTGAAACCCTTCCTCACACTCCCTGGGTACATGCCCTACCAGACAAATGTCGGAAAGACTTTTCACCTTCCATCTCTCAAAGATGGATGTCTGGGTGTCTGCAGTAGCTAACACAAGAGGTAGCTTTATCTTTTAGCTTTGAAAAATGAAGCTCAAAGAAAACAGCATGTCTCCTTCCTGCAGTCCTGAGAAGCAGATATATTTTCTTTATTTTGCCTCAATTGCCAAGTGACTTGTCCAAGAGCCCTCAAGAAGTCTGTGGTGCCAGAAATCCAGAGCTTGCAGCCACACTATTGCTGTGCCTTTCCTAATGTGGAACAGGGAGTAGGATCCTCTATTCAACAGTAGACTTGCTAATAATGGCTGGAAGGAGTGGCAAAGATGTGGGAACTCTTTCCTTCACTGTCATACATCTCCAATGTTTCACTCCAAGGGTTATGTTCCAAAAAGAATGGTGACAAGGTCCTGGGCAGTAAAAGGCTGTTGGCAAGGGAGTTTGTCTCCACAGAACAAGATAAGTAGATGTCAGGGAGACATTAAGGTTCCCTTTGCAAAGGAGCTTCTACATCTTTAGGAGAACCATCAAGGATAGTGGCATGTTGAGTGGAAATCCCTTAGAGCTTTCTTTTAAAGAGCAGTCAGTGGAAACAGTGGTTCTCCCTTTCTAAAATACCACCTAGTTATTCGAACTGTAGTCCAGGACACAGGACTTGCAGCTTCAGCTCCCAACATACCTGAAGGCGGGTTGTGTTGCCCAGTCCCAGGAGCTTGCTGTTACCACTAGGCCACTGTGCAGGGAAGAAGGGAAGATTTAGGGTGTCAAGAACAGGGACAACAGGGCTCAGTACTATGGTACAAAGGTGGTAAAAAGAGACTGTAGCATTTTAGGATCAATACAAATCATTCTGTTCATCCTTCTACATCATCATAGTCCTTCCTCCCACATACCTGGGACATCTACCTGACCTGGGGTTAGTTGTTTAGTCATTCAGAGAAAGATCCAGGGAATATAAGTCATTGTCTGGGCAGAAAAACACATGAGAGCAGGTTTCATATACTAGACAGTTGAGATATTTGTCTGGTTATTCATTTGCATTCCCCTTCCCACAACTTGATGACCCTCTCTTCATCTCCAGCACCTTCTGCCCACAATTCTGAAGACATCACTGAATTGCAGATTCAACACTGCAGGCTCCTAAGGAGATAAGCAGGATTGCCCTAAGGTGTATGGAAAAGGAAACAGAAGCACAGACAGACAGATTTGTCCAAAGTCATGTAAAAAATCCCTATGAAAGCTGGAAATGACATCTCAGGTCACCTCAGCCTTTTGAATTCTCATATCAGTACTGCTTGGCCATGTGTTTTTGCATCTCAAGATCTTTCTGTCACTGAGGCAAGGTGGTCAGAGATGTTCTGCACAGGACATCCCTGGAGAAATTCAGACCCAGGCTGGATGTTGTCCTGGGCAGCCTGATCTTGTTGAAGATGTCCCTGCTCATGGCAGGAGGGTTGGACAGGTGGTCTTTGAAGGTCCCTTCCAACCCAAATTCTTCTATGATTCTACAATGGAGGCTTTCAGCTTCACAGACCAGTCTCCTTAAGAAACAGTTTCCAGAAATGACCAGTGACTTGAAGACCTCTGCATTAGGAGGTGGCTACAAAGCACCCTTAGAGGCCCTCTGTATGTCTCAGCACCTTTTCCACTAACAGCCAACCTCCTCAAAAGGGTCCAGAAAAGGGTACCTTGAAGCACCAGCCATCCAAGCCCTTCAGCCCTGCAGGGAGACTTGGGACTAGGCAGAAATTAAACAAGCTGAAGCTAGAGCTTTGGTGACCTTGTGTTGCACTGAAAACAAAGTGGTTAATATGCTCTTAAGTCAACATCCCCATGAGGTATTAGTCCCTATTAACCTCCTCTTGCCAGATGACTTTCCAGAAGCTCTCTTCAAGTCATAACAGCTGCTTGTCTCTTGCTACCAGAACCACCCAGAGAGGAATGAAGTGACCTGACAAATATACTGCACTTTCTTGTTATCTTTGCTAAGTCTCTTGCATTTTTATATGGCACCTTAATAACCCCTCATTTCCATTACAAGTGCATGCTTTCCTTCTGCTTATCTGTATCTCTATACACTCCTCCATTCCTGCAGCCACACCGCCTCCGGCTACAACCTGGGGAGCTCTTTGGAGCTCAGCAGGGTCAGGTCTGCCTGGTAATCGGAGGACAGTCCTATAACTTAGGAGGTGGCAGGACATGATTCACGCGATGGCGCTCTTCCATCTGCGTCAATATTGAACTCAGTGCCTTAAGTTAGGGGTAGGAGATGTAAACCTAGTGCCCTAATTTTGTGGAGTCATTAAGAGATCGGCTGCAACTTTCTCAAGAGACAAACTCCTAACCTCAGTGCCGGAGGCCAGATCTCAGTTTCGTTGCTCTGCCTGCCTGCATTCCCCAGGTAGTTACGATCAGATACAATGCTATTTGCTTCCTGTTGTGTGCTGTTAAGTGGTGGCTGCACTCCACCCCAGCGGTGGTTGCATTTCAAAAGCGGGGGAGTGATTACAGCATATACAGGCTGTAAAAGGCATTGGGCTCTTTCTGGGGAAGAGCAGAACTGAGTATAATTGGTGCTTTTTAAGGCAAATCCTATCAATACCCACCTGGAGCTCTAGGCTTTCAGGACAGGCTAGCAACAGTGGAGAGTTTAACGAACTTGGGATTTAGGATTGGGTGTCTACAACCAAAGCTGTCCTCCTGGAACATCTTGTTCAGCTTCCAAGTCCTGGCAAATGCAGAAATTCTGCAGAGCCTTTGGCTGTCTTGTCTGAAGCTCCCTGGGCTTTGCTAGAGCTCTGCACCTGTATGCACAGAGAACCACCTTGTTCTGAGCTAATGGCTCCT
>NW_009924999.1:118986-150947 GCF_000696875.1 Nestor notabilis
TCTTCTAAGCCAAGACTACGCATCTCATATCTATACAGGAGAAGGTTTTCTGCAGAAACATCGTTCCTGTAGATGCTTTCTTTTCAGTCCTAGCATGGCAAGGCACAGGGGCTCTCCATGGCACTTGCTCATCTGTGATTCCCAAGAGATGAGAGCTAACTTACCCAGGCAATGTGCTTTAGCCACTACATCCACCAGATAGAAGGGAGAAAAAGAGTTGTAGAATAATAGAATCACAGAATAATAGAATGGTTTCGGTTGGAAAGGACCTTTAGACCATCCAGTTCCAACCCTTCTGCCATGGGCAGGGACACTTTCCATTAGATCAGGTTGCTCAATGCCCCATCCAACCTGGCCTTGAACACTTCAGGGATGGAGCATTAACAATTTCCTTGAGCAACCTGTGCCAGGGCCTCACCATTCTCAAGTAAGAAGAAGAATCATCTTCCTCTCCTGTCCATGATATAAAAGGGTATCAAAAATCAGCTTCAGTAACTCAGTTTCATCAAGACCCAAATTAAATGTCTCCATGCAAACACACATAGCATGGGGAATAAACAAGAGGAGACAGAAATGTGCAATGCTTGCAGGGTTGTTATTTTATTGGCATCACAGTAAAGTGGTGGAATGGCTCCTGTGACTGGAGTGTTGGAATGGAAGGATACAGGCTCTTCAGGAAAGACAGGCAGGGGACATGAGAAGGGGGGTCTACCTCTATGTCTTTGACCAGCTGGAGTGCACGGAGTTTTTCCTGAGGATGGATGAAGGGCCAACAGACAGCTTATGGGCCAGCATGTCCTTCATTAATGAACAAGGAGCTCCTGGACAAACTCCATCAAAAAAAGAAAGCCTACAGAGGGTGGAAGCAAGGACAGGTAACCTGAGAGGAATACGGAAAAATTGTATGAGCAGCCAGGGAACAGGTTAGGAAAGCTGAAGACAGGAAAAAATTAAATCTGGCCAGGGACAGCAAGGGCAGTGGGAAAAGATTCTATAAAAAGAAGAACATATAAAAGCAATTGAAATAATCTACTTGGACTTGTGCAAAGCATTTGACAACGTCCTGCAAGACGTCCTTCTCTGTAAATTGGAGATACGTGGATTTGACAGACAGACCACTCAGTGGAGACTAGCTGGATGGTGTCTCTCAAAAAGCTGCTGTCAATGTTAGCTGTTGGCTATTGCTGCTGGCTCAATGATCAAGTAGAGACCAGTGAAAAGGGGCGTTCCCCAGGGGTCAGTGTTGGGACTGGCACTGTTCAACATCTTTGTCAGTGACATGGACAGTTGGATGGAGCACTCTCAGCAAGTTTCCAATGACACCAAGCTGTGTGGTGCAGTCAGCATGCTGGAGGGAATGGATGTCCCCCAGAAGGACCTGGACAGGCTGGAGAGGGGTGACAGTGCCAACATCATGAAGTTCAACAAGGTCAAGTGCAAGGTCCTGCACTTGGGTTGGGGCAATCCCAAGCACAAATACATGCTGGGGGAGACTGGATTGACAGCAGCCCTGAGGAGAAGCACTTGTGGGGTTAGTTGATGTGGAGTTGGAGCTGTTGTAGTGAATCCAGAGGAGGCCATGAAGATGCTCTGAGGGCTGGAGCACTTCTGCTATGGAGACAGGCTGAGAGAGCTGGGATTGCTGAGCCTGGAGAAGAGAAGGCTCCAGGCAGACTCAGAGCAGCTTCCAGTGCCTAAAGGGGCCACAAGAAATCTGGAGAGGGGCTTTTGATAAGGGCAGGTAGGGATAGAACAAGTGGCAACGGCTTTAAACTGACAGAGTGGAGATTTAGATGAGATACAAGGAGGAAGTTCTTTCCTGTGAGGGTGGTGAGGCCCTGGCACATGTTGCCCAGAGAAGCTGTGGATGCCCCATTCCTGCAGTGTTCAAGGCCAGGCTGGACAGGGCCTCGAGCAATCTGATCTAGTGGAAGGTGTCCCTGTCCTGCAGCAGGGGTTGAACTAGTTGATCCTTAAGGTCTCTTCCGGCCCAAACCATTCTGTGATTCTATTAAAAGGTTTCAAGATTATTTAAGAGAGGAGGTGGAAGGCATGTCAGCTATTTTCTCATCAGGCACCATACTCTCTACCAGAGGATCATGGCATTCATCCAACTAGCTTATCTGACTGGCTTCTACAAGAAGCCTTTGCCTTCACAGACCCTAGGGCTGGTCATCAATGTCCTTGGAGACATCATACAAAACTCCCCACCCCCAAGATTTGGTCTCTGGATCCCAGCTGTGCTTAGGTAAGTGCAAGATGCCAAGTCCCCAGTTCTGTTAAAACTGGACTCATCTATTCATGCTCAGAAGCTGAGCTTTCACACAGCTCATGAACTGCATCACCATTTGCAGGAAGCTGGGATCCTCCAGGCTGGACAGATGCTGAACAAGGGCTTTTCAAAATCACATTTTGGAATTGAGGGTTCGCGCATTTTCCTTTTTTGGTTCTAGCCCTCAGTCTCTTACTAACCTCATGATGTGCATTGACAACATGTTCCAGGACATTGCTCATACCTTTGGCTTGTATGTTCATGCACATTATTTGATTTGCATATTGTTGTATTTGGTTCTCTTCCCAAAGTTAAATGGTGCTGCACAAGTTCTTGCTTAAGCCTTCAATCCAGCCAGGGCTGCTCTGCAAGCATGCAGTTTTGATTTCTCCCCAAGAACTTGTTGGCTTTTAGGCTTGGTGTATTAAATTGTCTTCACGTTAGTAAAGCCTGGAAGCATCTAGATCGTAAAGATTAAGACACAATGTCCAGACAAAGCTCAGATCAGCAAAATATGGAGTATAGAGAAGGTTTGAGTGGTTTTGAGTAGGCACCTTGTCAGCTGATGCAAAGCTCAGTAGAAGCTGGTGAAGCTGCATCAGCTGAAAACCTTACATTTTCCCTTTATAGATCCATTCGTATTTCAGCACTGTCCTAGATCAATCATCTGAAAGGTGTCATTGACAACATGCTTTCTTGCTAACTGGTCCATACGCACAAGGTGAGCTCGTGTGGGAAACTGTATAGGAGGTTAAGGGAGGCCACTTATCAGAATCATTGTGTCTTCTTAGAATTGCCTCAAGGGTTTGAGAATAGCCCCATTCAGCCATTTTGCTGAATCCAAGAAGCATTGCAGTGGTGTTTTCTGAGGCATGGTGTGGAACTGTCTTTTCTAATGAGTGAAGAAACATACTGAGACCAAAACTGGAGGGGAATAAACCTCATATTTTGGTATATTCCCTATTTGAAAAGCAGTTCAAAATGTTTGGTTTTCATTCTGGCACAGTGTAGAAAAAGCTCTGGTATCCAGGAAAGCCAGACTAATGCTGAGCTGTCCTTCCTGATCCAGGTCCAGGTAGGATGAAAGGCTGTGAAGGGAAGTCTCCACAGACACTAAGGCTCTTCAGTCCCTAACACAATGTCTTTTGTCTGATCCCACCCACCATTCTGAGGCAATGGGCAGAAAAGGAAAGCTCTTTTCCAGTCCCCTTGGTAGGGGCTTTAATTAGGCAAGTGACCAAAACTTTCGATAGATGCAAGATGACACATATTAAACACTGTCTGTAAGTGAGCTAGACAGCCTAGGAAAAAGAAGGTGTCCTCAGGATGGAATGTGGGGACAATGTTTAGTTTACATAGTAAGAATTGGGGATCCTGGCCATCCTGGCATTTTCCTACCTTCCAGCCATCAGCATCTCTCCTAGTTGAGGAAGAGGAGGTGCTTTACCTGGTTCAGGTCCCATCACTAACAGTGGAGACTGCAAATAAGTGCAGACCTGCATTTTCCATGTTACAGGAACATAGCCCAAATTCTGTGCATCTGAAGCCAAGACTGCAGCTCAGAATATGGCTACATGATACATTGCCTGCAAAGTACCATAGAGCATATTCTACATGCCCCTGAAACTCAGGTTTGCACTGTTTTTTGTTTGTCATGGTCCTATCCTAAGACCTTAGGATGACCTTAGTCAAAACTTCTTGGCCGACCTCAGTGGCCTTGAATCAAGCCTGGTCTTGTCTACACAGGACCTTATTTCCTAGTGTACGAAAAAGTCTTTGGAGTATTTGGAGTAGGTCCAAGCCGGACCACAGGAAAAAGGAGAATTTCCTGGCCTTCTGCCATGCCCTTGAGGGAAGGTGTTCACAGGGCTGATCAAAGCCGTGTGTGGTCCTTTCACTGGCCACTATTCATTGATTTCTCTCTTTCACAGCTACCAGGGAATCAGCCTTTGTCCATGCCATTGCCTCTGCTGGAGTGGCTTTTGCGGTGACCAGATCCTGCGCCGAGGGCTCAGCCACCATCTGCGGCTGTGACACCCGCCACAAGGGCTCTCCAGGGGAAGGCTGGAAATGGGGGGGCTGCAGCGAGGACGTGGAGTTTGGGAGCATGGTGTCTCGGGAGTTTGCGGATGCCCGAGAGAACAGACCAGATGCTCGGTCAGCCATGAACAGGCACAACAATGAAGCTGGAAGGACAGTAAGGATATTTAGTTTCATCTTTCTCAATCTCCCATTAATCTTTTCTTACCTGCCACAATGAACACTGGGAGGGAATTAAGGGGAATAACCAGACATAAATCTGAGCAGTTTTACACCATGAAATGATGATGTAGTGATAGAACAAGGGTGAAAGGCTTTAAACTGAAAGAGGGGAGATTTAGATGAGATACGTTCTTCCCTGTGAGAGTGGTGAGGCCCTGGCACAGGTTGCCCAGAGAAGCTGTGGCTGCCCCATCCCTGGCAGTGTTCAAGGCCAGGTTGGATGGGGCTTTGAGCAATCTGCTCTAGTGGAAGGTGTCCCTGACCATGGCAGGGGATTGAATGAGCTTTAAGGTCCCTTCCAACCCAAACCACTCTATGATTCTATGACACCTGCCGTATGATAGTTCTTGTCAGGGAGGTGACTAATGTACCTGGTCTATGAAAGCTACAAGTAAATTCACCCATACAGATGTAAATGTCTACCTTGGAGTCAGTTGTCCAGACCTCTTTTACAGAGAATGGATGAAGACAGACAGCTATAGGATGTGATTTCATCCCAGCTTGAAGAAGACAGTTGAAGTAGATTAGTTAATGGTGCCCAAACTGTGCCTGTTCTCCTCCATTGGCTGTAGGAAGGTGAACTGTACAGCCAGAGATGTCTGTTCTGTAGACATCTCAAGTTAAATATGATGGACTGAAGTTTATGGGGAGGATTCAGCTGCTTAAGTAAATGCATTTTAGTATAAACTGAGATATCCTGAACTATCCAGCGTTTCCTTGGGCTGTTACTAGGAAAGACTGTGTGTGTCCTGCAGGACCTCTGCCATCTCAGGACAGATACCTTAGAAATGCCTGGAGCTCACAAATGACAATAGATGCATGTGAACAACTGTCCTCAGCCAGGCAAGGGCTTTGGTGTGAGTTCCTTGGGTGGACAGTGTCAAACCCTGGTGGAGTTACCCCACCTCACACCACAAGAGAGTGGTCTGAAATAAGGAATACATTTCAAATTTAATTTCAAAATTAAATACCGCCAGAAACAAAAATTGTCTGCAATGTAGATAACTACAAGCAATGAGTAGTTTCCTCCAGCACTGGCCCAAATTATTCCAGGTACCCCAAAGTATCATGCATTGCTGGGATAGATAATGAGACAAATAGGACTGTGGAGAAGGTGGGTAGAGTGGAAAGGAGGGATTTGCCTTAAAGTGAGAGCCCTTGGAAAATGTGAGCTTTAAGTAAACATCCTTGTAATCACATGCCTGTAAAGGTCTTTTTTACTGTAAGTCTTCTTACTTGACACTGAGTTATTTTGGAACATTTTACAGATGTCAAAGGTTAGAGAGATGTCACATCATTATCTGAAATCCTACTGTTTTATAAAGCAACAGTGTTTTCCATACTCACCATGGTAGCTCTCACAGGGTAGCTCTTCTAGGCCTCCATACTCAAGTGTTTCCAGCTAAACCTGAGCCATAGGCCATGTTTCATATTAGTTCCCATATAAACTCAAACTCTACCACTATGCCAGAAGCTTTGATTAAGTTCAGCATGATTATATGAACCAAACATTCTGTGGTTCTCTCTCATCACTAATTACAACCTCCTTTGCGGCGGGTGATACTCCGTAAATAACACAGGAAAGCACCTGGTGAGCACCAAGGTGCTGATTCATGGCAAATCTTTTGGACTCAGGCTGGCACTAGTCTGTTCATGTACCTGGAAATTTGCTGATCAGTCAGAAAATGCAGATTATCAAGTAAGTTGCATAAGGCTGTCTCCCACCTCAGAATACTGTAGGGCAACACCTCTAGAAACCTTCAGACTAATTTCATAAGAAGTAATAGCAAACTTCTGGGATCAATAATCACCTTCTCATTTATTCCAGGACAATGTTTTATGTTGAAGTCTGAGCCCTTCGAAACCAAAAGCTGGGCTTCTATTGTTTGTTTTTTTCTTTAATACGGTTTTAGAAAAATCATAAACATGGCTTAAAAATAAAAATACACTACTTTTCAGGTTTCTGAGAATAGTTGCAGCAAAGTTAGAATCTTGTTTGCTTAAGAAAACATCAAACACATGTAAAAGATGGAATTCTGTGCTAGATGGTTAGTACATTTCATATTTCTTTAATTTCCAGTAGAATAGCTGTATATTTCATTTATGAAGACATTGTTTTAGTAGGTTTGTGTGTTCTTCACTTCTCTGGTAGATGTGTCTAAATCATGTTCTTGGTGACTGTGCTGCAATATCTATCATACATGAATAGTGTGATAAGATAGAAGTTAGTATTCAGAGAAATATCTTCAGCCCTTAGTGAAAGCACTTGGTAGATGCTTAAGTTTGGGGTGGGAATCAGAGATAGTCACTGAGAAAAATAAAGTTGCAGAGGTTTTACCTGCCTTCAACCCATCATCTGTGCAGGGCATTGACAGGAGGATACGGTGATTTTTGTTTACAAGTTTGTAAATATATCTATGAAAACACTGCAATTCTTTGGGAAATCTTGGCTAAATAACAGAATGTAATATATGTTTTGATTACAGGCTAATGTTTTCCTTCTTCTTTGTCATTCCTCTCCTCTTTTTCAGTCTATTATTGAACTCATGCATCTTAAGTGCAAATGTCACGGCCTCTCAGGCAGCTGCGAAGTGAAGACCTGCTGGTGGTCTCAGCCAGACTTCAGGGTCATCGGTGACTACCTCAAGGACAAGTACGACAGTGCTTCTGAAATGGTGGTGGAAAAACATCGAGAATCCCGTGGCTGGGTCGAGACACTCAGACCCAAATACAACTTCTTCAAGGCTCCAACTGAGAAGGACCTGGTTTACTACGAGAACTCACCAAACTTTTGTGAGCCCAACCCTGAGACAGGCTCCTTTGGGACCCGTGACAGGATCTGTAACGTCACTTCCCATGGGATTGATGGTTGTGACCTTTTGTGCTGCGGCCGCGGGCACAACACGAGGACTGAGAAACGGAAAGAAAAGTGCCACTGTATCTTCCACTGGTGCTGCTACGTACGCTGCCAGGAGTGTATACGAGTCTATGATGTCCACACATGCAAATAAAGCAGGCAAAACCCTTTGCTGGGCTCCAAGTGGAGAAACAGATTTGAGCCTACTTCCTCTGAGGTTGCAGACATGAGAGAAGTCTACTTTTTTGATATTAAAAGAATAAAAACTTTAAAAAAGGCTAAAACTGGTTGGATAGAATAGGTCTAATGACTTCTGGGCTATCCTGAGGTACATCTGGCAGTCACGCAAGTTACGCCCCAACAATGCCTCCTGTAGGAGACAGTGTTTTTTCAACCAGAGCTGGAAAGAAGAGCATTAGCAAGGGCATGGATTTGCTCGGCCCTCACCCACCTGAAGTGACTCTTGTGATTAAGTGTCCTTTGAAAGACTTGCATCTTCCTAAGTATCTCCTTTTCCATCAGCCAGACAGAGGCTGTGTTGGACAGCAGCTCTAAGCTTTCTGAGATCTATCTACATAGCCAAATGGCCAGACTGTGTATAATATGAGCAACAACAACAGCAGCAAAAGAATTAAAAGCAGATAAATTCATTATTTAAAAAAAAAAAAACAAAAAACAAAACAAAAGCAAATACTCCTTTGCCCTGGAACCAGAGAAGTCTACAAATGTGTTAGAGCTGTAGAGTGGACAGGCTTTTCACATGAACTTTTTAGCATAGTAGTTTCTGTCGGATTTGACATAGGATTCAGTCACACCTGTAGAGAGCAGGAGAGGAAGAAGGAGAAGGAAAGAGAGAGAACTGCTGATGGTTTCCTGCAAATGCCCTGCTGGTGCACAGGTAATGTGTAAGGTACGGAAAAGTTCATTGCCTGACTTGTGAAGTGAAAAGGACTCACTATGTGTATTGAGAAGGAGACAGCCCCACAAACAGAGATGTTGCTCCAGCTGTGGCCTGGTACGCGGATCAGTCAATGAGTCTTCCTTGGAAACATGTGGTGCAGAGCGAGAGTCCTGGGGTTGGACACTCACTGCTGAGTATAGGATATCCAGCTCCTCAGCATCCCAGCTTGTTCCTGTAGAGGAGGAAAGGGAAAGTGTTCACCCCTCCCACTTCATTAGAGAATGCTACCACCAACAGTGGAAAGTGCACTTAGTCCATCCTCTCTCTGCACCTCATGAAGGCTTCCCCTTGGGCACTTAGCAAAAGCCTTAGACCACAAATGTGTTGGGAACAAGACTCTGAAGGACTGCTTGTCACCTGCTAATTTACATGATGGTGAACCCACCCACCACCACCACACCCCACCAGCTGGAACAGTTTCAGACTTGAGTCAAATTTCATTCCATACCTAATTTCTACAGCCATTCACGTCTCTAAAAGCGGCACAGACTAAAACGCACAAACCCCAGACTCTGAAGCAGCCCGGAGTTCAGGCAAGTTTGGACACAGAGACAAATCCCAGCTTTGCAGCTCTGGCCCATCTCTGCTGTTCACCTCTGCCTCCCTGCCTTTAAATGCTGCTCTACTTCTGCTTTCGTATCAGGATTGCCGGTTTACAGAAACAGCTCTCACCTCCTTCATGGGCATCAGGGTTTTCTTCAGCCACATGGGTATCAGGCATGAATCTCATTCCACCACCTTGGTTTTTACAGCACTGTAACTCTCCTCAAGTTATTCCTGGTCAATACTGGCATAAATGAATTGTCGTGAATCAAGCAAAAAGTCATAGCCTGTTTAGCCTCAGATGCACTTGTACTGCATTCTCTTTACCTTACCCATACCTTTGGTTTCCTACCTTGGGAAAAGGACAATGGATAGGCATTTTTGATTCCTCTTCAGTACAGGAAGAGAAATGGGGTATGATCTAACAGTCAGTGACCCATAAGAGTCTTTTCATCCCAATATTGTAATGGCTGTTGGCTAGTTCACACTTGCACATCTATGTAGAAAAATAAGAGAGCTCTTCTCTTCCTGTATGCCAGCTTATTCCAGGGAATCAAAGGAGGGAGTATGCAGAGAGGCAGGGAGCAAAGAGAGCTTAATCCCATCAGAGAGAAAACAGGAACAAATTATGCCTCCAAGGGTTGACTCTGAGTCATGGCGTCTCCTGGGACTACTCCTAGGCTGGTGTAGTTTATGCATCACCCATTTGTCTCAGGGCTGTGCCCAAGGGTACAAGCAAGCTTTGCTTATTGATGGAGGCACTTCTATCAATGCTCTGCAAAAAAAGATGGAATGAAATGAGAGCAGAGATACAGAAAAGAGGGAAAGAAAATGAAAGAGATCAAGAGAGGCAAGAAAAAAATGTGGAGATAATCAATCGTATTTGTATTTGTAAACATTGCACCCAACGGATGGCCACACAACAAGCAGTAGAAAGTAATAAAACACTAAAAACTGGGAGAAATATGGACCAACTAATGGATGTATGACTGATTTTTGTAATACAGACTGTGAGAAAAGGAAAATCTGATAATTAAGGCAAACAGAGAACAAAGCCACTGGAGCGGGAAATTGCCACAATAACCAGTATTCAAACACAAGCTGTCAAGAAAGCAAACACTGAAGAAAGCCATATATGCAATAGAAGACATTGATGAATTGGAAAAGATGGGACAAGGAAAGATTCATCTCATTTACTTAATGTGCTGCAGTGTTAGCAGTCACAGCGAGAGATGTTAGACATGTCCCACCAGGTACTTCTGTCAGTGAATGGTGCCCCAACAGTGAAGATGCAAATCATTGCAGGTCACAGTCCCTGACAATTGATTGACTTCAGAAGGGTCACACCCACAGCTAACTTACCCTAATGTTTTTAAGCAAGGTGGTTTCAAACCCTTTCTTTTATACCAGACCAGTGAAGAAACAGGTTTAATGATTTAGTTTCCACACATGGGAGCTGGACTCTGACCACAGCCCATCCACAGCATGCTAATATCCACTGTTTCTGCTTTTGCACCAGAACCAAGCCCAACATCACTAGCAGGTGAAGCTCTTTGGGAAGCATGGCGGGAAAAAAAAACCAACAAAACCAGACTAGGCATTTGCTGAGCAATTGCCTTTTAAGTTAAACAGATTTTGACTGCAGCACTGGAATTTATCTCATCTGGCTACGTCATCTAGTCTAAGCTATTTATCTAGTTTTCTGCTAGGATAAATGGCAAGAAACAAACAAGTCCAGAAGTTGATTCATTATAGCCTAGGATGGTATCTAAGGTACGTGTGGTAAATTGCCCACTGGGTGTACTTCTGTCTTTCCTCTGACTTTAGCTGATGAACTCATACTAGATGATGAGCTCTTAGATGGGTACAGTCTGATGATGTGAAGTCCACCATGAGTCAAGGAGGTGAAGCTACAACCTGATCATCAGCTGAGATGGGCTGGAAGTTGTACTTCTTCATTCAAAGCTGGGCTCAGGCTTGAAACAGCTCAATGGTTGGGGACTTCCACCCCATTCAAGGGATTTTTAATGAAGCCTATGCATAATTGTTAAGTTTTATTATGTAATTAGTCATCCACTGCAATGATATAATGTAAGAGGTTGAGCAGCTGCTACTAAAGTAAATGAAAAATGCCTGAGTGAATTTTGTTTATCATCCAAAGTGCATCTGAGAGTCCTAGTCCTTGATCTGGCTCTGCCCACCTATAAGGAGAGAAGAGGGAGAGCCTGATAGGGGTCTGGGAGCATGCTGAGTGCACATGCTAGGCTTGTGTCTGACCCCACGGCTTTGGAGAAGGATCTTGGGCCGTCACTCGTCAGTATGTGTGAATTCAGGAAGTGTCTTTGGAAAACTAAGATGCCACTCCACTGCCTAGACTAAATGTCTCAAGTCAGGGTTGCCACTGTACTGGTATGAAAGACTGAGGCAAGGATGAGTGAGGTGCCATTCCTCCCTACATGACTGCATTGGGCATCATTTAGGAGATGGTCTAAATTAAATCCAGAGCTGCCCTCTACCTCAGGTTCTTCCATTCTTTCAAAATGGTAGGAACTTCCTTAAGGAGGGGTCTTAGGATTTTATTCAATAATATAAGCACCTGCTGGCTTTTTAGGTGCCCTACAATATCCCATTGGGGTCCAGCCTTTGCTTCAATGGCATAGGACTCCCACAAGTCTTAAACCTGGGCAGATATGTCAAAGACTGTAGGGTGTGCAAAATGACATGAGATGCTTAAGTGTAGACAGTTCAATTGTGCACTTGTCTGGAAATGGTGTTCAGTAAAAACTTCCCTCCCACCTCAGCTGAGATGGGTAATGCACCAGTCTATAGTCAAAAAGAAAAGAACATTAATATCCAACAAATTGGAGCTGACCAACTCAACATCCATGATCCATGGTGGCCTTCTCTTCAGTCTTCACTTCTGGTGAGGTTTGTCTTCAGGCGGATGGTTTGTGTAAGGGATGTGTCTGGTAGTACCAGGGAAAAGGGAGAAGACATCATCCAACCAATAACACAGATGAAAAAATACAAATAAAAAAGGAACATAACTCCATCCTCTTACATGCTGCTATCCAATTTTTCCTTTAGCTGAACAGATGGGTTTGACAGGGCCCATCAGTTCCCCATCCAACCTCATGAAAGACAATGGAGTTACCTGCAAGGGGTGAATTTGGCCTCATCTCTTTTCTTTCTATGAAAGAAATGGAAAGCTTAGGATTTTTTTTTTCTTGCTTTGGTTTAGTTTTAGAATTAGAGGGCTTCTCTTTCTCAAAGAAAATGAAAACATGCGGAGGGAAATGCATGATATTTTCTATTCCTTGACCCCCAGTGTATGTCTTTTGGTTAAGTGTCATACTCGTCACTATTTTCTCCAGAGCATTTTGAAGTCTTCAGAATTTTTCCACTCTTTACGGGGGGCTTCATGTACAGAACTAAAGCAGTCAGGATTTAATCTTGGGAGCAGACTACAAAAACAACCACCCCTCAAAATGCAGCATGGTACAGAAATCTCTGAGCCAGTACCAACCACATCAGTCCTGCAGACAGAAGTGCTGTAGTCTTGGCGGAGCACTGCAGGATTTCTGTATTAGCAAACCTGAGAGAGCAGATTTCTTCTGCCACTCCATGTAAAATGTTTTTAGAGTTTTCAATGCATTCATATCTATTGCCTCAGAGATGTCCATGGATTGTAATACATTTGTCACCTGTGTCCATATGCTTGTCATGCCCCTATCCTTAAATTCAAATACAGGAGTAACATTATGAGCTTTGGAGAAACCCTGAGCTTTGGGTTACTTTTTTAGCTTCAAAGAGAGGTTTCAGTGCTGAAAATCTGGGGCTAGGTGTTCTTCAAGATATTCAGGGTTACAGCATGAGCACTCTGCAGGAGCTAGGAGTTGTGAATCCAGTCTTAGGTTCTGCACTATGGAAATTACTCCAGGGTTGCCTTGATGCCTTAATGATATTACTTTGGAAAGATAAGACAGGGCCATGAAAACGTATTAAATCAAACTGCCCTGCAGACACCAGCCATCGCACATGGTTAAATAGGCTACCCATAGGAAAATGATTCCTGGCTCTTCCAGAGACCTGCTCCAGAGCTGAGGTTGCTGTGAAGGCAACACTGCTGTCTGTATCATAGTGAGTGAATGGAATATTTGTTCAGATCTGTCAGTCATGTGGCCAAGCAGCTGCTTGGATGAGAGATCTAGAGAGAGTGTTACACAACAGGAAAGAAGGTGGACTGGGCAGGAGGAGATCTCATCTCTTCTTCCTAGCTATGTATCCTATTTTCTACCTCCCTCCAAGCTGATTCTTGGCTGGGCCACAGCAGCGGGATCTGGTTTTCTTTTTTTCTGAATTCTTTTCTTCGTGGCTTAGCTCCCCGTACTCATGTTTCCTGCCCTCTCTTATGTGCTCCAACAGTGGCTACTGATCTGCAGTTCATCACCACTCAGCAAGGGGACAGGACCCTCGCGCCTCAGCAGTTAATGGCTGCAGGTTGCAGGTACTTCCATGTGGTGGGAAACAGGCTTCTGTGGCCTTCATTTTGAAAAAGGGGTGTTTAGTCCTCATTCCTGACACTTCCAGTGTCTCCGTGGATTTGAGAAGTCATTCTGCTCCCACTTGGCTGCAATTTCTAGTTATCTTTGCTGCCACCTTGGAGGAGGAGATTTTCTCAAGCACAAACAAGTAGCCAGGAGTCAACTCCCAGGCAGTGGTACCTAGGGTGGAATTCAGAATATGAAGTGAGATGTTTAAATGCAGGTATCTACATGCAAGCTAGATGCTTAAACTCCCATACAATCCTAATTATGGGTTCCATTTGCCTAAATGTAGCATCTAGGGCTGAACTGAATTATTGAAAATAGGTGTCTAGAGCCATTTGGGATGCCCCAGGGTACCCCACTGGCTTCTAGAAGCTACTGTGGAAAAGTGTGGGCTTCCCTTAAGTCCCACAGTATACCTGCTGGCTCCATGCAGATGCTTCAGAAACCCCAGGGCATCTCAGATGGCAATAGATGCATGTGCACAGGCAACTCAGTCGAACTCCTAGTCAATCCCACTCTAGATTCCTAAAACTGTATATGATGAGCTCAATTCTGCTCTCACATGAACCGGTATAAATCAGGAGGCATCATTTCCATAACACCAGACTTACAAGATTATCAAAGGAAGCAGAAGGTGGACCTATTATGTAAGAATAATTATTTGAATCCACTTTTCTGACTGATATGTAATGGGTTGGACCATCTCTCACCTTCCTTTTGATGAGCACATAATGAAAATGGACAAGTCCTAACAAGTCAGCTACAGGCAAAAATCCTACTGTTATATGAATACCATACAGATAGAGAATGCTCCTGAATCACAACAGTCACAAGGGTCTCCCCCACATGACTTAGTCTCCTCCTCTGTCTCTGTAGACTTTTCTTTTCTTACGTATGTTCTGTGGACCAATGGGAGGTCTTGGACAGCCCTGCATGGAAGTAGAGAGTGGGGAAGGTGTGAGGATATTCTTTCCTCATTTTCCTTTCTTTTCCAAGTTTCTTATTATTATTTATTAGTATTTATTTATTTCTCACCACGCATTCCACTCCACCAAAAATCCTGAAGGCATGCTTGCTACAGACATAGGCTGGCAAGAAGAGAGGTATCACCCATGTTTTTGAAGGAAGGCACCATCTTGTCAGAGCTCTTTCCCAACAAGTACTTGCCACCTGCTGCTACCATTTGGAAAGCACAAGAGGCCTGAGTCTTTCCAAGGGAGGCTCGCAAAACCTCAAAAATCCTTCTGTGTGTGATGAAATACTTCCCAATGAAAACTAGGTTCCTACTGGTGTACATTCCTCCATACCTGGTTACCCCACTGCCCACCAGTCCCTGACTGACTGCAGCTCAGCATTATGCCTCTTAATCTCAGTGGATACCCACTCAATCTATCTCCTTTGGCAACACTTTTGGTCACTTCAAGGACAAAAGCTGCCCAAACAAGACCTATCGTATCTTTGGATTATCTGGTGAGCCCACGAGCAGTGTGGAAGACATAAACCACAGGCCTGTAGCACCCTGGGGATCCCCCATGGTACAAAACATGCTTGTCCAGCAGTCAAGGACAAGTATCTTCTTCTGGGTGGGTTTTTTCACTATTGCTTTCCCTTCCCACAGATTGTCTGCCTGATTACATCACCTTCTTCAAAGCTACATCACTGTCTGTAACCCCTCCCCAACCTGCCCCTGCCCTCACCCGACCTGAGCACCCCTTTGTACAGATTGCATGTATGATACAATCTGAAATTCCAAAGCTATTGTACAAAGTAGGATTGTCACCTTTTTTTCCCCTCAGTATTTTGTCAAGTCTGATGATTTTTTATGATTATTTATTTTATGAATAAATGTATATATTAGTAAGAGTATATATTTGCGGAAATAACTCATCGGGACAGTGTTGTTGCTTTGCTGTTGTGCTTGTGACCTCATTGGCTTTTACCTTATTTTCTACTGACAGCACACTAGCGATGTCTTGTAACTGTTTTTTGTTACCAGTTAAGTTTGATAGATGTGTTAACTTTATAATGAAAAAAAAAAAAAAAACAAACATTAATTTTAACCTGTGTTTGGGTATTTTTTCTGAGCATCCCACAGTTTGACGGGATGGTATTTCTTATCATGGGCTGAAATACATCTGGGGAGAAGGAGGGAACAAATACATCTTCCTTTTGTAGGACAGAAGTTGTGTGCTTTGGAAGAAGAGATGTCACGGAGTTGGCACCATTTAACCTATGCTCAGCTTGTATGTGACATCCAATTACGAGTAAAACATGGACCCTTAAATTGCCACAAGCCCATTTCTCAGCTGAGCATCACTAGGACAGGGACCCAGTTTTACTCCAAGAGCCCAGATGCAATGTGAAGAAAGGTAGACAGAAGACATGCATCTTGCTTCAAACATGGGGAGAACAAAGACCGATCACAGCTGCTCATGGCCTAGAGCTGGTACATGTTGAGCCACTATCACCTTGGTCTGTGACTGCTATAAATATACTTTCTCTGGAGCAAGAAAAGCCTGATACAGGCAAGTGACACATCACTTTGCACAATGTGCCTAGAAGGCTCTAAGAAATTTTGTGCTGGTTTTGCCATTTCCTGACATTTTCTTCCTCTACTAGTACATTAGTTTGGGAGCTTGCTATGCATAGTTATGCAACAACCAAGGCTGTAATCATGCTGCAGAAGTGAAAAGATTGCAGGGACTGAGCATCAGGATACAATTAGTGGGAGACACTGCTGACAGGTGAGAGGGGGGAACCCATGTTGGAACCTACCACGTCTGACCTTCTGTCACACCTACCATGGCTAGCATGGACTGTGCAGAGAAATCTGCTCCCAAAAGAAACCCTGTAACCCATTCCTCTGTCCTTAGTGAGGAAAGGCATCCTCATGAAATGGGGTCACTTGGTTCGGAAAGCAGCACAGATACTCTTCAACACTTTCACTTGACTGGATTGGCTGCAGAGGTGATGGGTTGGCTGCAGAGGTGATGGGTTTGCTGCAGAAGGAGCAGCTGCAGACAGGGCAGCACTTCGAAGGACTCTGCCTATTCACCTCCTGCACCATTCATACAAACAGAAACAGCTCAGATCCCACAGGTCTTCTTGTGGCCTTCACCATTCACTTAGGAGAGATTCAAGCCACCCAGAGTTATCTTTCATAGACCAGGTATCTCCTCTAAACTCAGCCTTGATGACTCTTTAGTCAGTAGATGGATTTTAGCAATCTAGACATTTATCCCACTCACTTAAAAAATAGACTTTAACTGGTATAAATCACTCTCCAGGGACATCTGTTTTCTTACGCAGACTATAAATGAGCATACTGATAAACAAAAAAAAAGCACCTATCCTATGAGAAAGGACTGGGAAGCAAGTAGCATTCTGTGACGGCCCAGACAAAATATCACGCAACCATGCCTTGATTTGAATGACACAGGTCAAACACCACAGAGAGCTTTCAGCATACCGGACCCAGCATATTTTCCAGAAACAAATTATAAACATTCTTATTAGAGAGCACTTGAGATAAACTTATTTGTTAAGCTGTGTTGCCTGGTTCACCAGGTTTGAGCAAGAGACTTTATTTTCTCACTTAAATACAAAAACCTAAGAAATGAGCAGACATCTTAGTCACTTTTACCTTATACATGCTATTAACCCACATAAATAAAGAAAATCTGGTGTTAATAACTCATTGATGTCCCATGACCTGGACTTCTCATCATGAGGGAAACTGTTTGAGTCCTCTTTTTTGCAGCATATTTCTTTCCCTCTCTGTGGGTGAGCAGCACGGCCTAACTATGGTCACATTCATACATGACATGACAGCCTAGGTCATAAAGTCACCTAAAACTGTTCCGCTATCAAGCAGCAGCTATTTGATACACAGAGCCAAGGGTCTAACCTAATTCCCAAGCATAATTTAAGGATTGATGTGCACACATACCTTGAGGTAGAGACATAATTAGACACCTAACTTCCATGGAATCAGTACAGTTGAGAGCTCCATGTTTCTTTGCGAAAGAATGCACTGAACTTGGCCGAAGGTTTGGTTCCCAGCAAAAAATCAGTACTGACTGCATTACTCCTAAGCAAAATCATAGCCAAGTTCACTTGGCCACATTGCTGGTAGTACTACATCATCTCTTCTGACTGTTTTTCATGCACAGGTTTCCCAGACACATATAAACAATAACTCAAACCAGTCTGGGATGTGCCACATTCATAGTAGATGTGCAGATTGGTGAGCCCAATGCTTCTGAGAGCCCCCAGAGTCCTTGTGCACCAGTCTGGTGGAAACAAACCACCCATAGTCAGACAAATCTGCATGTGAACAAGGCATCCAAAGCCTCCACAAACTTGCAGACTTGCCACACAGGCTTCACTGATTATAAAGACTGGGATTCAACTCATAGATTGAAACGCACAAATGTAGGTGCCCACAGAACCACAAATAGGCATATCGGTGTCCTCGAGGCATTTCGATCTGGAGTATTCTGCCTGTCCTCAGGTGCTATTCCAGAACCACCACGGGTCTTCTGCAGGTCTGCGTCATGTCTGGCAGCTTCAAAAAGATGTCTCAGATACCCCAAGACATGTCAAAAGGCACTAGATGCTTTAGTCAAATGAATTGAGCCCAATTTGCCTGAATTTGAGGTCTGACTTTCAAGTTCCCGTTATTGTTAGTGAAGTGTAACGAGGGATTCATTTCAACATAGAGTCTGAGTGCTGCCTTATATCACATTGAGCATCTGCAATATCGTATGGGTTTAGCACATGTAATGCTACAAATGCATTAGGAGACCAATATTCATCTGGATTGGCAGGGGGATACACAGAGGAATTACACTAATTACACTGATTACTAATTACACTAAGATACCATAGATAGTACTGGACTCCTGTGTTTAGGCAAGCACATTGAAAATTCAATCTCCACTGGCTGTAGTGGAAGTTTGGACTCTCAGACCACATGTAGGAGCACACTACATATTGCTGCCTAAATTTAGATCTCTTAATCTGCAAGTTGAATCCAGCTTGAGCAATCAGTCCAATACACCACCCTTTGAAGCTTCAAAAACCATCTGAAAGCAATTCCTGACCAACAGCTAACCAGGCCATAAAGAAATAAGCTGTGACCCAATATACTTTGAAAGCTTTGCCATCTCATTGCTACCCAGCCTGGCTTTGGAATTTGCTTAATGATCTCTTTTATTTGCAGGTGTGGATTTTTTTTCCCCATCATACAGTCATTTGGAGGCACATAGCCAGGTTTGCATTCCACAGGGCTACAATCCAGTCTGGGATTTGCCTGCGAGTGTCAACAGGTGAAGTGTTAACTAATGAACTTGGTGGTAGTGTTAAGGTGAGGTCAGCTCAGTTTCTCTGCAAGTTGGTTTCGTGCAAGGACAGCAAGGTTAAACAGACTTTAACAGTGATTTAAAACAGATCTGTGCTCTGGACCTGACCCTTTGAAACCTTGTTCCATTCTCCCTGGTTTGTGCACATCCCAACACCCTAAATTTTATCTGCCCATTTGTCAAAGAGGAGGTACAGCAAGGCTGTGTTGTGTATGGCTCAGCAAGCACTCATTCTCTGAGAAATAAAGAGTCCCCATGATATATTTTCCTGGGATATGTGAGGCCGTGGTCATTCTCAATTCTAGCAGCACTGGTGTGTGTGGGAAACAGTGGTGTCAATGGTGGGGTGCCAACTTGTTATAGTGAGAATTTCTTTCATGCAGGCATCCAAGGAGAGTCTTGAACCTGTTTTTTCTGTCCTAATCAATGCAGCTGGTTTATGCAGGCAGTGTCTTTCATCCCGGGAATATCAAGGTCTTTATGCAAAACAGGATAGCTTCAGTGAGAAAAGTATCCTGGAACAGCCAGACAGCAAGGACAACTGGAAGCATATGGAAATCCAAGTGCAAGCCTCCCCTTCCTATCAGACAGAGGCTTGAATCTACAGCCAATACCTTGGCTGAGTCACCAGCCCTTTCTGAATGACTGATAGCTCCAGCCTAGTCTTGAGCAACCTCACTGGAAATCTGGTTTCAACAAACTGCTGCTTTCCAGAGGTCAAAACGCTTCCTCTGAAATTGCTGCTCCCTCTCTTTTCCTCATACTGCTCTCCCACAAGCAATACACCCAAATTCCAAGTGCTCTCAAATATAAAGAAGTAAGTTGAGTCCCACCCACTCTTTAGACTGTGGAGACTACACAGTAGCGTTTGGTTGTTCAATGTGAATGAAGATGAATGAGTTTTTTTGACAAAGACTTACCCCTTTGCACGTAGACTGTGATGAGAGACAGCCCCTCCAAACACCTAACAGCTGGTTTTATCATAGAATCACAGAACTGTAGAATCATAGAACGGTTTCGGTTGGAAGGGACCTTAAAGCTCATCCATTTCCAACCACCTGCCACGAGCAGGGACACCTTCCACTAGACCAGGTTTTTCAAAGCCCCGTCCAACCTAACTATGAAGGCTTGTCTTCCACATTGTTAACCCAGGCCAGAACAGCAGACCAGACTTTGCAGATTTCTCTCAGGCAAGCTTTCCACAGTGTCAGTTGGGACAGTAGAGTGTCTTAATGAAGTGGAGAGGGCAGGAAAAGTAAATAGTCCTTAAGTGGGTAAGGGAAGTACTTTGGCTGACATTAACAGCTAAATCAATAAGCACACTTGTTACTGGTTCAACCGTGGAGTGGGAACACCATCCCCCAAGCACAGCAGTCACACAGGAGTTTTGCACATGGAGAGCAAGGAAGGAGCTACCCTTTAGACTTGTTAATGAATGATAATTGAGTGGTCCTAAAGAGCTCTGAACAAGTTCCTCGGCTGCCCAGCTGCTGTTACAGGCTGGCAGGGACCGCTCAACACACCTCGCCTTAGCAGCAGATGTTCCTGCTGGGTAGAGAAAGGTTACACATTAAAAGGCAGCAGACACTCCAAATTCTAATGGAAAAAAATGCAACCAAAAGGCTGGCTGCACGGCTTGGTTGAATTTTTTCTTTGAAACTGGGGTGTTTCAATATCTAAAGAATACAATGAGACCCAGGTGTCATTGTTATTAAGATAGTCCCAATTAAGTACTCCCTGTCTTGTGGCAGGGTCTGTGGACTCATCACAGCTGAAGACCATCCCTAATGCTAGGTGATGCACAAATACAGAACAAGGTAGCAGATCCTGTCCTAAAGAAATTCCAGTCCAAGTGATCTGGTTTTACCTTACTCTGTTTACATCCATCAGTGACGCTGATAAATAAAAATAGCTCATAGCCATTGTTGTACAGCCAGTTTGCCTGTAGATACAACCACCATACTCAAAGAGGTCATAAAGTTGTACATATCAAGCAGATGTCTTTCAAGTCATATGAACACAAATATAACATCAAGTTAGTAACAATGTCCAGCTTAACTAGTGAAAAGTGAGGTCCACCTTTTAGCACCATTTATCAAACATATCATGCCAAGGAAATTACTTTTTTCATTTGTGGCTCGCAATTAGTACAAGCCAATTAAAAAGTTACAGTTCTGCTAGCTCACCAAGCATGTGGTTATACCTTGCTGGCATAAAGCAGGTAGGAACTGCTCTGTAAGCAGAGGCCATAGGGTGCAAGCTGGCATGATCTGCAAAAAAAAACCTTGGAGCTGCCACGGCTGCGGAGACAAGAGGGCTGAGAGGTGAACATAGAACAAATATCCACCATTTCTCACAGTGTTGAACCTAGGTGACGTCCACTGTAACTAGCAGGTTGAAAACAGCAGAAAGTGTCTTTGCATGAGACATGGTTTGACAGGATATTTAAATTTACCCAAGTTTAAAAAGCAACTAGACCATATTCACTGAAGAAAAATGCACAAGGAGTTTCTACACTCAAAGAAAGATTCAACTCCTCAATCGGAAATCCCAGACAGGGGTGGCTGGGAGTTGGGCATACGCCAGTGGAAGTATCACCCTGTGTTTGTCCTGTTCTTCTGCTCTTTCCCAGGCACCTACTTTTGGCCTCTGACAGAGGCAGGAGACAGGGCCAACACAACCTACTGTATGATCCAACACAGCTGATCATATATTCATCGACATGTAAATGTCAGTAAAACAAACTTGGGACAGACTAATATTCTTTCTATACTTCAGGAGAAATCACTTTCAGGAAAAAGGTGATTTATTATTTTGGTTTGGCTAAAAAAGCCCTAAAGACAATGGTCATTTCACCTAACTTTAAAAAGATTAAAAGTCTGACATCTTTACAGCCAAGAAAGAGAACAGGGCATGTCCAGCAAGTGATTTGCATGACCAACCTTGGGTGTCTGTTTTAAGAGATGAATCTCCCCGTAGGGATGACTCTCCTCTCCCTTGACTACAAAGCAAGCCTGGGCTGACTAACTTGGACCTGGGCATCTAACCTTTAGAGGTGTAAATTAGGGCTGATGAAACCCTCCCAAAATTACAAGCCTCACCTCAAATTTGTAGGAATCACAGCTGTGAGATAAAACATAGAAAAACTACTAAAAAAAAAAAAGAAGTATTAAGCACTAAGGAAAATGCACATATATTTAAAATTTGTTTGTATGGGCTAACTAAATTTTGGCACGAAAATCTCCTTTGGACCCCTCAGATTTACATGCCAGCTCCTGGCCCAAAAAAAAGGGCATAGAGTCATAGAGTCACAGGATGGTTTGGGTTGGAAGGGACCTTAAAGACCATCTAGTTCCAACTCACTGCCATGGGAGGGACACCTGCCACTAGACCATGTTGCCCAGAGCCCCAGCCTGGCCTTGAACACTACCAGGGATGAGCCTGCAATGCTTTTCATAAGAAGGAAAAGCTCACGATAATCACAGGACCTGAAAAGCGAAGGCCACTACTAACTAGGGAGAAACTTGTAGCTGAAGACACCAAAGCAAATTTAATTTCTGACCAAAAAATGGCCTTAATGCCTGTCCAGGCCATGAAACAATATATCCTTAATGGGATTAATCTTAACAGACTCCACCTGGCTGCTGAAGAAGCAAAAGGTTTGAGCTGAGTCAGCTGGATTTTGACTCTGTGGTTGCAATGAATCTAGGTAGCTCAAACCTAGCTCTCATCTTGCTAAGCCTTTCTTAGCAAGAGTCTTTTAGGGTATGCCAGCAGTGGTGAATGGACTCTTCTTTGAGATCCAAAGTCATAATAGCTGCTGTCTTTTCACTTTCACAAGAGATGGGCTTCCTGTCAGATTCAGAAGCTGGTTGTAAATCCAAATTGGGGGTGTCTTTGAAGAGTAAATCTAAGGGGTCATAGCTCCACAAGTACCACATGCTAGATTAATACTGCAGTTTTTAAAGAAAATGTCCTGTGGGAAAAGAGAGAAAATGCTTTGGGATATTTAATTTCTAGACTGCTGTAGACTGAGTAGAAAGGAGAATAGCAGGATCTATCCCTCTGGGAGTCAAAGACAATCACAATTTGTGAAGACAGAGGAAGGTGCACTTACCCATTCCAGGTCCATGATCTCTTGGCATCAGAAATGTGCAGTTTCCCCTTTTGATTGGTATTCTCTAAAATGCCACGCTGACAATGCTCTTTAATTGTAAACTCCTCAAAATAAGTAGGAAGCAAAAGTTGCTTCAGACTCCAGATTGCTTGAATATAGCGAATCTGAAAGATGGAAAGCTTGAGAATCAGCAGTGTGGAGAAACAATGCATGTTGGAATTGAGTCCTCTATAGATTTGTTCTAAAGACTCTAAACCAGAATGATTGAATGTTCTTTTTTGACTGCTCCACTCCATCCACTCCACTCCACTCCTACTCTCCATTTTGAAACCCCTTCATTAAAGGCCATCTCTTCCATAAAACTCTTCTGACCTCCTAAGTGACCTTCATAGTACTAATCTGTCAACAGGGCTGTCATCTATAGACATCGGCAGACAAAAAACCTTTGATTTACAAAGCTCCAGAGAATATTTATTCCAGCCTACTCAACCCAAGGAGATGCATCAAAATCCATCCCTGAAGCAGAGTATCTCTTGAGATGGTGTAAAGCCAAGTCCAGGCAGAAGACTAATAAAGACAAGAGTTACAAACTGTAAATGAGCATTTTTCCATATGACTTTTGTTCCAGAATTGTCTTCCTCGTTCGCCATGGGAGCATGGAGAGACATCTGGTGGCTAAAATAATTCCCTGCAAGCAAACACATCGTCCCTGGACGTATCTTTGCTAGGGAATGTCTCAAGAAAAATTTGTTGTCTTCAGAGACACCATGCTGTTCCGTTCACTTGAAGCACCGGGGTATCTCCCACTTCAATAACAAATCTGCCATCTGTTCACTGGGGCAAAAAATGCACCAACAATGTGTCTGCTGAGACAACAGGTCTTGATGCCTCAAACATTGGATTTCATGGAAGCTGCTGACAGAAGTGAAATAAACTGGTTGTAGTTCTTATAGTTCTCACCTCTTACTCAGCTGAGACACTGATACTGAGAATGGCTGTGGATTTGAATGGGACAATTCTAACACTTGTATAAGCAGCCTCTTGTAACCGGCATATGCGATTCCTTTAGCTTTAAAAATTCTATTGTCTACCATTTTATCTCAACAGCCAATACCCTGTGGAATGTACATAAGCAGTTACATGATCATTGTCCTGGTAGAGGACAATGGCCAGCAGGTGCATATTGTCTCCTGCAGTGCAATGCCACAGTCGCGGTGTTCAGCTATTATGTCCAAAGAAAGCCTGAATCCCACAATTATATTGTCTCCATTGTGCTAGGGGCTATACAAACACAAAAAGGTTCAGACCTCAGAGGTACATTGCACAGCCTTAGTGTAGTGAAGGTGTTCAACATAGCTGGTGCTAAGGAATCTTTCTGCCAGAATGCTCTCAAGAAAACACTTTTTTTTTAATTTCTATTATGGCATAGCCATAGGTTGGCTCCTGTGCATGTACATCATGACAGGCATTCTGTGCCCCACAGATGTTAAAAATAGATAGTAAGGATAAATAATGTGAAACCAACTTACAGAAAAATGAAAATATCTCAGAGAGGGGTTGCAAAGAAACAGTCAATCCAAACAAGATCTTATTAATTCCACTCCTGGCTTCAATCTCTTACTTACCTATCATCCCAACCCTCTCTTATTTCACCTCAGAGGACATCCAAAGGGTGATGATCAATCAGGTCTTGATTTCTCTTTTTCTCCAACTAAACATTGGCAAAAAGACATTTTTCTCCTACCAGGCTTCATAAAAAGCTCTTCTTCGTTTGGCAGCAGAGGTTCAGGTTGAGCAGAGGGCTTGTTAATCACTACAGTCCTCCAAAGCAAAATCTGACTAGAGCGAACAGTTACAACATTTAAACCAGCAGCTGGAAAGTAGTCCTATAGAGGCACTGTCAGTAATTCCTCCTACTCCTCAACTGCATGACTAGTGTAGAAACCTTCTCAAGATCTTTAGGTGTTAGACCTGAGGCACTGATGGGGAGGGCATGCCTTCAGTGGTTGTTAATGCCTCCAGACTAAACCCGAAGAGTCACCAGTATAGGAATTTATTCTGGCATTTTCTACTAATTGGATAAAATAAAAGATGAGCTAAAAATGGCCAAAATTAGCTTCACTCACATAGTTTTCTCATGGTTCTTGGCACCCTAAGAACTGAAGCCCAGCACAGAGCTGGCTGACTATCACTATTTTACTATGGGATTGACTGAAATAGGTGGACCTGTAATAGCTGTTGTAAGCTGTAAAGTACCTATCACCAGAAGTGTTCCTATAGTGACATATTCTCTTTGCTCATCTGTATTGCACAAGGTTTTTAGATCAGCACTTCTGTCAGGTTCAAGAGGCCAAAAGTGACAGCATAATGATGGACCAACCTACTCATGAGGTCCCATTATGCATCAACAGTAAAACTGTGACAACAGTTCTCTATGGTTTTCCACCACTATTTCTTCTGATAGTGAATCAACACCTACAAAAATTCCCTGAGTCAATTTTGCTTCAGGCAAGTTGGATCACTTCCTCATTCCAGGACCAGGCTGTTTCTTCACTAAATGTAGTCCAAACTCATGAGTGTAACTGAACTCTCCTGCCAGTGATGCCTCCCAGTGGTGACATTCGATTTCAGTTACCGAGTGTAAGAAATACGGCTGAAGTTTACTGTATAGGTTGCCTTTTCTGACCTGCATGCCTTCACTTACTGTATATCAAAGCAGAAGACAGCAGATATCAGGATAATTAACCTACACTCCCAGATCCAGCTTTGGGACCACAACATTCAAACACCTCATGGTCTTTAATGTACTTCTGTCCACATCTTCTCTATGATGAACTAGAGTGCACTTGTTTTTATTTTACAAATGAGGAGCAGAAGCACACAGAAACCAAAAGATGACTTTGGTCTTCTCAAATTTAGGTATCAAGTCTCCTGCTGCCCTCAGGAGAGACAGATAGGCATGTCTCACTCTGCAAAGCCTGCTGAAATAAGACTTTGATTTGCCACACCTTGAGCTTACAGTCTTGCTCTGCCCCTGACATGGATGGGATAAATCACTTTTTAGACAACCCGATCTCTTTAATTAACTGTAGAAGGTGAAAGTCTAGCTTGTGTTAGACATTAATTTTTGATAGATCATGTGAGATGGGTCCCACATCAAACAACTTCCCTGGTGTTGCACTTGCTTTACAGAGTTTGAATCCCTTCATCCCAAGGGCCAATCCTTCAACCTAACCATTGTAACATGCCTTTTGGCAACAAGAAAAAAGTATTTGATTTATATATTGAGGAGGGAATCAGTCTTGCAACACATTGGCCTTGCAGCCCATGCTCTCCAGAGCTGTCCACTGACATCCTTAGGAACTGTCTCTCACATAAGGCCAATCTGTACAAATGATTGTAGCTGAAAAAGGCCCTTGAGGTTAATTCTGAGCATAGCTTGATGAGATAAGACTCAGCCTACGTCACAGCTAAGATGCTGAAAACCCTTTACCACCACAGGGCACAATCTAATCTACCTATTTCATTTGTCTGATCTCTCCTAATTTTGACTAATCTAGATGAGAAGAAGATCTTGTGTACCTGGAAGCATGTATCTCTGCTCCAGCTGTATCAGATGGCCTTATGAAAGATATTCCCCCTCCCCACAAACTCTGAGTGGCCTATAACCATTTTAGCATTGATTTTATGCAGCATTTATACAGCATCTGTCACCACAAGATTGAGGACCTGACTGATTTCCCCAGCAAAACTTGACTAGAGGAGAACATCCTGATACTATTGTTTGCTTAAAAAGCTGCTAAGATTATTCATTTTTTATCAGTAGTAGAATCCATTCAGGCACCCCCCCTAGGGTAGCTAGCTTGGAGGCCCTGTGACTCAGAGATACTTTCTGATGCTGCCTGAACATGACATGTTATTTTATTTTATCATTCCACATGGTCTTACATGGTTAACAAAAAAGAACCATCACCTCTACCATGGCCAGCAGGGATGCCTCTGCAGGCAGGTCACTACCTGGTAGGAGAAGCCCGGGTGGAACCAAGGCCCAATCGATTCACTAAAATGCTTTAAATACAACACAGAATATGCAGGTGGTGGGAAGTGAGCCACACAAAAGGCACTGTTTGGCAAGAGATAATGGTGTGGGGAAATTCATGAGAAGGTGGTAACTTCTAAGAAGCCCAGATGTACAAATGAACTCATGCGCAAAGGTTTTGGCTACAGGTGACCCACTGGCATCTTAAACCTTTATCATGGAGACAGCAGCAACTTTTATGTTAAGTGTGTTCACCCCTGAAAAAGCAAATGTGTACTCTGATCTGAACCAATACGATGAGTCCCACCACCTGAGAACAGAAGTCACCTGAAGAAGGGTTTGTTTCATCACTGCTCCTGCAAATCTAGATTAAACTCTGAATTTTGGCTTCCTTTCTAATCATCAAATGTTTACACAAAGCAGTTTGCCCAAACATACTTAAGACAGCTGACACCAAGAGGCTTCCAGAGGATCCTCTCACCCCATTAACTGTAGAGAGGTGGCCAGCTCACGCTGGACATGTTTTAGGCAACTACATTTTAATGAAGAATACTCTATTTTGCTGGGTACATGTAACTACACAATGCTGCGGACAAAAGCATGATCTGAGCACAGCATTAATGTGGCCACATTGCTTCTGACTCTCCTTATATCTGGTATCTCTGTACATTACCATGTGCTGTTGTACACATGTGTTCGAGTTGCAAAATAGTAAGTGCTTCTCTGAACAGGGTAATTCATCTGGAATAAAATCTCTTTCCTCTGGAATAGTGGCACCATAGAAAGCTAATTCTAAAATAGCTATTCTGGTCACATTTGCCATGAAGACAAGTCTTAAGGAGATGTAAAAATGGTACCGCAGACCTTAGCTTCGTATCCCCTGTAGTGAATTTCTCAAAGAATGTCTATTGTCTTGCTTGCCTCTGACTGAGAGATGATAAAACCAAGGAGCTGAGAGGAGCGCAGAAAGAAAAAACTCTGCTGTGTAGAGAGTATTGCACACTGCATGGGAAATCTGGGCTTTTTTCTGGCAAAAGTATTTTAATTACCTCCTTTTGTTTACACGACCATTTCAAGTAGCATACCACAGCACTGCCCTTGCCAAGCAGCCCAACCTCTCCAGTCATTTCCCCGTAAAATTATGAGATCTGTTTAAAAATCATGTCATCTTAGAAACGATTCTTGCTGGGTTTGTGTCATATATTTTCTGATTCCTGAGTCCTTTTGGGGATTTTTCTCAAACTTCTTTCTGAGTACTAAAAATCCAGAGGTTTTATTTCTTTTCAACTAATTTATCATGTGACTGAACATGAAAACACCAGGAAAAGTCCAGATATAAAAGGAGTGCAGTGTAATCATAAATTACCATAAGCAACAAAAAAATAATAATAATCAGCCAAAACGTAGTAATAATTCAATATTGTATATAGAAGACATATAGAAACAACAGATAGATACACAGAAAAGGTGGCAAAACTGACTTATTCATAATCATATTTGTCCATCCTGATGTTCATGTAGGTAGAGGAGGCACCTTTTGTAATTCATGTCCAGTGAATGCGGCATACAAATATATGCAAAAGTCTTTGAATTAAACTATCGAACTTTATCTAAAGCTATACAGAGCCTTTTTTTTTACATCGCAAAGAGCAATCTGTAGACGAAATATGCATCGTAACAGTGGCAGTGGAAGCTCTACATGACTACCCATTATGATGCCATTATGATTTGTGCAAAAAATCCCACCATCTGTCAAATTCTCTTCTGCCAATTGTCACACTTAAGCAGTGAGTACTTCAGGGAGACCGGTCAGAAGCTCTGTGCAAAGGGCACATGCTGAAGTGTAATTTATTACAGCAAAATTCAGAAGCCATCCAAAATGAAAACCACGTTTGCATGAACGAACAGCTGAGTGATTTCTGGTGGGGAATTACTTGCTTGCAGACTGCTCACAAGTGAAAAACAAAAAGCTAGATTTGTTGGATTATCTTCTGCTGTGGTGAGTCTGCCAAGCATGTTTTACTGTCCTCACAACTTTCACATCATCTTTGTCACTACATTCTGTTTATCCAGGACGGTCCTTGAGTGTGCAAGTAGCTGTGTCAATTCTAGCAGGAACCTAGCACGAGTAAGGATTACTTGTGGCAAGACAGTCAGAAAAAGGTATGATCCTCCAGCTATCTCCAGGCAGGGACCTTTCATTTTTAAATTGTTAATAAAGGGACGTGTACACCACCAGCAACCACCACCCACCTATTTAACAAACTTAACTGTGAAATTGGATCCTTCCCATTTAGCCTGGGTTTGCCTTTGATGCAGTTCCAAAGCTTCAGTTGCCTTATTTGCCTTTAATTTCTAATCCAGGCATATAGCCAAGTTTAGGACACATTGTCTCCTGTATTACAATATCTTCAGCCCTGGCTGTAGCAGTTATAGGAGCATCATACAGCTCGAGAACAGCTCTAATGGATCTAACCAAAAAGTCCCCTGAGCCCCAAAATTTGTCTGCAAGACCAGACAAAAAAGGGTAGTTAGAGATGACCACAAGAAACAGGACACTTTGAGAAGGATCTCCTCTCCTGCTGACCCTCCTTGTCTAATCTCCAAGCTTGTGAAGAGGATGAGGCATGTCCTTGAGAAGGTTTTGCTCCACCAGACACAGGTCAGTCACCCCTGCTTAGCCCCATCCAGGTATTCCCTCTTCATTCTGATCTCACATGTCCCAAAATGGGATGTTGAGGAGTGGCTGTGGAGTCTGGAGTGGGGATCACAGTGGGGAAAGTCACAGGGCACCAGATGAACAGGGCAGGGTGCTCTCTCCTACACATTCACAGGACGTGGCTGTTCAGGGATGTCCTCTCTCACCTCTGTATGACATCTCTGTATGATGCCTTAAGACGAGCAGAGAAGGATCCAGGAAACCAGCCATGGTAATTGACATGAGGTTTGGCTAACTAGGAAAATGGGTGTAAGGTCATGAGCTAATGTCTGTGGGATCTCTAGGATAGGGTAATGCTATTCCTTAGAAGGAAATATTCTTATCATCTACCTTGAAAGATTCAAGGATGCTTTTACACCTGAAAAGGGCCAGGAACAACATTACACAAAAGTGGTGAAAGTGTTTTTCTGAGACATTGCACCATGATCTCAGATGGAAAGCATGATGATACTCTGTCCTTCCCCAAAGCAGACAGCTGAAGAGAAAACATCCTAAGGTGGGATGGAGAATAAACATCCTCCCCAAAGGAAGATAATTGACAGTTTCTCTGTGTCTGGCTCATCACAAGACATTTTAGTGTCTTGGGTTGTAGTGTAATATCCACCTACACTGCCAGTGACTCACCTGTGAGATCCCTCATCACTAGTAACCTCAGTGCACATCATCCTCCGTTCTTCTCCCACTATTGTAGGTGATTCAAGCAAGCAGGGGTGGACTTGTCCTCTTGAGGAGTGCCAGGAGAACATCCTTGCGCACCTCCCTCTCAAGCCAGCATTATGCCAGGGATAGAGAGAGACAACTCTATCCTTGGGAGTGCACAGAAAAAAGACACAGCTCAAGAAAATACCGAAATAATACACCACCTCCCTCCTCCTAGCTGGCAAGGAAGCCCTGGATACCCGTGCCTTCCCCCCCGTTTAAAACATCTCAGGCTTCCTGGCTGAACTTGGCTGAGGTCTAAAAACATGAATAAGCTTCCCCTGACTGAAAGCCAACTGGCAAGGACGGCTTGGATGGGACCCTCCATTTGTTACAGGAAAAATGGCTGGTCCAGTTCTCCTTGTTAAGCGGCGCGCTGCTGGTTGGGAAATAAAGACAGAAGGTCTGTTTGTAACACTGAACACACAATCCCTTCCAGCCTCAAAGACACTGAGGCGGCAGAAAATCTACTCTATTCACCAAGATGACCTAGTTCTGTTGTCAATAGGTTAGAGCGGAGCAAAGTTGAGGGAGAATATCCTGATTAGAGGGATCTCCCACAATGGGACAGTGAGTAGCCTTTTGTCCCTTAATTTTCACCCCCATACCCTAATACCAGGCTTGCTATCAACATTATAACTTGGTGAGTTACAGGCTCATCAGGTTTACCTCTGCCTAATTCTTTTGGCATCAAGTTTACACCAGAAGCAGATCTGGCATTGCACTTTGTCACACCATCCCTGGCACTGGTCAGTTGGTATGGAGGGGGGATTGTTATTGCAAATTTTTTATTCTTTATTTTATCCTTTCTTCTTTTTCCCATCCATTCCAGAGAAATCCTCAAAAAGGTGGCAGCAGCTTTGCCATCCCCACACAAAGGAGCCATGGCCATGAGCTTTCAGCACCCTGAAATGACGAGGTGCAGCCAAGCTCTCCATACCTAATTGCTCTGCAGCCTGGAAAGACCTGCAGCCCAGCTGGGCTCAACGTCCACACCATGACTAGGGGCCTTTTCCTCCCACCACCGAGACAATGCTGCTCCTCAATGCGTTTAGGGTTGGTGGATGCAGCAGAGAAAGTGGAAAGCTACTTAGTCCCGAAATAAAAGAGGAGGAAAGTGATTGTCTGTATCTACCCTGATGCATTGAGGATGGGCAGACGGACAGACAGGCAGACATTTCCTTTTTGTTCTTTAATGACATTACAATGCACCAATTATATACTTTATTAAATTTAAAATTGCAGACTTTTAAAAACATGACACATTACATAGCCAGCCCATTGAACAGCATGCCAATGATTTATTAACCTCTAATAAATTTTATAATGTTAATATAATGTTATATGTTAATAAAATAGAAGCTTGAAAGAAAACATTTCTCTTTCCTCTTCCCTTTTCTGGTGGTGATTGTTAATAAAGGATTTAATCATCCATTTTACACCCTGTTTAAAAAAGAAGGGGCTTTCCTGATAACAGATGCCCCTCTGGCCAACTGGCAAGGAAAAGGGGAATGTATGAGGTATATAAATGTATTTCAGAGGACAGCCAACAAAAAAAGGGAGAAGGGGAGAGAGAAAG
>NW_009924999.1:150964-155230 GCF_000696875.1 Nestor notabilis
AGAGGAGAGGAGGGGGGGGGGGGGGGAAGGAACCTGAAAGGATTAGAAATTAAAAAGAAGGTATTTTGTGCTGAGCTAAATATTATTTTGTTTCCATTGAAAGGGTTAAGAAAACAAAGACAGAGTTGACAATTTCTCCCGACTGGAAGCTGGGAATGGCCCACGGTGGCACAATGCTATTATTCTTGCATGGGCCCATTCTCACTGGATTTTCCACAAAATCTTTAATAATTTGATTCTTTTCAGTCTCAGCAGCCAGCTGAGCTCTTTAAGAAACAGTAACAAAAACCCAGAGAAAAACCCACTACTGAGAGGGGAGCTTTGGCGGAGAGCTGAGCTGAAGCCGATTAGTTTGGCCTGAATAGAGCCAGCCGGGTCCTCGAGCTCTTGCTCAGCCTGGAGTCCTCTGTTTCATTCATTGCAGTACAATATCACCACCAGAGCCCAGGCCTAGACACTAAATTACACTATTATAGAACTAGATTGATACACAAACTTTCCCTCCCAGGCTGAGTAGGGGACTTTTTCAACAATGTTGGGTTTTTTTGGGGGGATGGGAGGGAGCTCAGGGTCTATTCAGGCGTTTTGAAGTATCGCCATTCATATCGAGCATATCAATTCTTAATGGTGCCACACACACAAATTGCAAACACGGGGGATACAATCCTCTGGGTTCCCCGGGGGGAAGGGTTGGAGGCGCTCAGCAGAGGCTTGCAGGGGTTTTGTCGGGGTTATCTCCCTGAAGACCCAGCAGGACGGGAGCCTTTCATCGGCTGAGGGCAGCTCGCATTGTCTCCAGGAATTCACGTCGGAACAGTGACAAGTCTCCGGCATTAAGTGGGAAATGCAGACGTTTGACCCTCATCTGGGCATCGCCGAGCATCACTTCTCCCTGGTCTTCGCATTCCCCAGATGCATCACTTGGGCAGCTGGGCAGGTGGCAGATACACTTTCTAAATGTGTAATTCTGGGGGAAGGAAGAGAAGAATAAACATTTTCCCCTTTTAGGGACCCTCATCTTTGGTTTTGAAAGGCAAGTTCGAATCTGGCCACAGAACCCCAAAGACCATTTCAAAGGCTCCCAAGAGCGAGTTTGCAAGGTTGATTCAGGGTGCAGGTGCATGGTGTGTCTTTTGACCACATCAAACCTCAGCAGCTCAGGATGCCAAAATCTGATTAGTCCTTTCCTGCCTATGGACAGCTGCTTCTTTTTTCCTGTCAAAAAATACTAAATCCTCCATTAGGAGAGACAAGCATCCTCAGCAAGGAGTCCTCAGCATTGTCACCTCCATCTTTAGCCTGGAGGAAACCTCCTTGTAAGACGTCGCTCATTTCAGGCTCTAAAATACGAAATTAGAAATGACCTTTTGAAAATAAGCCAGTTCGAGGAGGGGAGGGGAGAGGGAAGGGGTGATCTGGAAAGAAGAGTGGCTACACCAGGAAACATGCTACGTCAATGCATCCCCATCCCAAGCACCCTCATCCCAGAAACAGCCCTCAGGTTGCAAAACACTGTGCAAACATGCAAGACCCAACTTTGTGCATCAGACTTCTGCATTAGCCTGTCTATATTAATTTTCCAGTATATTTTTGGATGGAAGCTGCCTGTCTCCAAGCATTCTTCTGATTAATCTTTCCCTTGGACCTATCTACCTCAGTCCCTGCCTAGGGTTGTTTTTTGGGTTGCCATCATTGCAATTATTTTTGTTAAAGCAGACACCATTAAAAAACGGAAGGAGGAAGAACAGGCTTTTTGCTAATTTTGCCTTGGAAAATTGCAAGGGAAAAAAATCCTCCATTTCCTTGCCCACGCTGGCACTCATGGAATTTATTTTCCCCAACTTTTAAGTTTCTTTTCTGAAAGCCACATTCATCTATAGGAACAATCTCACTTTCCACTGCCTCCAGACCTCAGGCTCCTTAAATACTCTGAATATATTAAATGCAATACAAAAAGAGCAGCAAGCCAACATGCAAATTAAATTAAAACTTACTTTCCACAAGAGGGAAATAAACAAACAAACAAAACCCCCACAGCTTTATAAGTACACAAAGAGGAAAAATTGAAAGAGATTTAACAGTCCTGAGGAATTTGGACTGTTTTCAATAGCTTTTCTGAATGGGAGCTGTTACATGACATCAGCACCAATTCTAATATTGGTCATTTCTGGAAGACAGAGCTTTTCACTAATCATTCATTAACAGGAAAGTTTTTTGAGTAGTTTCCACTTAACATATTTTGGATGCTGTGGATAGGCTGTAATAAACATCAAGAAAGGGAATCTTGGCAATTGTTATCAATGCTATCTTCACAGTTTCAAAGTATTAGTGGAGCAAATTTGGTACGCGGCTGCACTAGATTTCTAGGTTTGGAAACCCTCTAATTAAGATGGCATGATTATGAAGTGACGGCAGCACAACATAAACTGTGGTTTGCTCTCCAGTGTCAGGATCCTATGGCTTTGTGTTGTCCTGCATGTGTCTGCAGGGAGGTTTTATCATGTGAATGCAGAGAGCGTGCTTGTGTGTGCTATGTGGCCTGTGTGGCTGGGAGTGATATGTAAAACTGAATTAGGGCAGAAGAAATAATTAGCATTGCAGCACATGGAGGAATGACCCTAAAACATCTGAAAGATGTGGCTGCTTGCAGAGAGAAACAAAGGAGCCTGAGAAGAGAAGAAAGAAGCAATTAGAAAGGAGAGAATGAGCTGGATTGTTGAACCACAGATCTTTAAATGGCCACAAATTGTCCTGTTTTTTATCTCCTACTCTCCTCACAGGGACAGTAGTTTCAGGAAAAGTCATATAGGAAGGATTTTATCAGCCCTGCAAATCTGAGGGCCAGGGTCCAGTCTTTGCATTTTAAGGCCAATGCAGGTTCTTGGATATTAATTAAATTAATTCTGATATTCACCAATATCTATGAAATAGATATCTGGGAAGTAACCAGATATTTTCCTTATAGTGCATGTTTTTTGGACATAGTACAATTGCAAATTTCTTCTCAAAATCAGGCATCCCCTGCACTCCAATGGCTCTCCAGTATAAGACAAAAACCATGCCTAGCAAAAGACATAGAAAGAGATGGCTGTGAAGAGGCTCATCAGCTGTTTGGCAAAGGCACAAGCTTCCAGCTTGCCAAGAAAGCAGCATCAGTCCATCAACAGCCTGGCTCCAAATCCAACACACAAGGTGGCTTCCTCCTCCAAGTGAATGGCAGATGAGGAAGTTTGGAGCAGCATCTCGGCTATTAAAAAACACATCTCAACAGTGAAAACATCTGTGTCAGTTCTCTGATAGCAGAGCTGACATATAGCCAGGGCCGTTTCCAACCCACCAAAGACAGATCTTGCACTTCAGGGGGAAGAGATGGGAGAGAAAGCAGGACACAGGCAGCAGATTGTGTTGACATTGCTGGCTTTCCTAATAATTAGGGTAAGTACCCCAAAAGACTCCAATAAGAGGAAAAAATCCCCGGACCTAATGACTTCTGGATGTCCTTCCCACTACATGCTGCCCGTTGGGAAATGCATGACAAGTCTCTTGTCTTTTGCTGCCAGAATATCCTTAAGCAAGCGGATCCCAAGCTAACACCAGCCCCACATTAGGGAAAGCCAGCAGTTGGAACCAATGAGAACAAGGAGGACAGTGTGGGACTGATGTAAACTAAAGGGTTTCGCTCTGCAAAGAGAATCAATGGGGGACTCTGGACAGCCCTCACAGGGGATGGGACACCAAGCAGGAATTTTTCATGTTGCCCAGTCCCCACCACCCTCTAACACCCAACTTCCCTGGCAGGGCATCATTGTGGCAACTTGGAAAAGTGCCTGGAGAGGGAATAAAGGGGCTATAGTGTAGATGTGTTTCAGGCCTGGGGTGGATGCAGACTATCTGCATGTGTCATGCCAAATCACACAGCCTCCTCCCTGCACCTCAGCTCCTCTTTCCACTCAATAGAGCTGACAGCACTGCCATCTCTACAAGGACATCCCTATGGTAGTAGGGACATTCAAGCTTCAGAGACACTCCCATGCCAAGGTGGCTGTCTACATTGTCCTTGATGTGTAAAATTAGGGTTAGTTTTTAAACTCTCCTACTTCACCTCCCTATACCCCGAAAGAAGAGCATTTTTAGGCCCTCAGAGGTCCAAGCAGACATTCAGATGTTTTTATGACTCCTCTAAAACACTTTATTTCTCTTTCTTTTTCTTCTTTTTTTTTTTTTTTTGACATGGGACCGCTACACGCCGCCTGCCCATGGCTTCAG
>NW_009924999.1:155261-186658 GCF_000696875.1 Nestor notabilis
GCACGCGACACGACGGCTGCACATGGCTTGCGTTGGGCTTCTATCCCCTGCCTTCATTCTGATGGGAACCCAGGTGATCCATCCTTGGCATGAATGCTTGTCAGTTGCACCTTTCCTTCCCAGTGTAGACAGATGCTTTCTCCAAGCTCCTTTTACGGAGCTGCAGCACTGCGGCAAGCCAGGTCGTGCCCTCTCTGGAAGCCCTCCTAACCCTTTAGTTTCCAGGAGGCTGGTAGAATTGGCCCTGGGGCTGCTGGGTGGCCCCATCCGAAAGGCAGTCAAATGTCTTAAGTGACTTCTGGCCTGAGTCCAGCGGAGGTCCCGGACTCTTTCTTCACACCACCACCCCCACACACCCACAATTTCTTTTTTTTTGCTGCATTTTTCTGGCATTTCCTAACGTGTTTTTTCTTGTGTTACATTTCTCAAGGAAGGCTGACTGATGAGCAGCAAATCATTATTAATTCCCCAGGTATTTGGTCTAATACAATTAACCCCCTGCATGCTGCACCCTGGGCTGTACTTCCCACAAAAACCCCAAGTCCCCATCCATCCCCACCACCTCCACAGTGGTGACCAAAACCCAGTCCACGGACCAAAAAATGCATGAGAGATCTGCTGCACTCCAGGCAACAGTCAAGAAAGACCATTCATCTCTGCTGGACATGGAAATTTAGAGACCCTGTTAGGAGTTCATGCTCATTTTTTCAAGGCTTTTAAGTGACAGTGTCCCTGGCTTCATGTCCACAAAGGTATTAATACCACATCCCAGTAAGGGTTCAAGGCTGCGTTGGACGGGGCTTGGAGCAACCTGCTCTAGGGGAAGGTGTCCCTGCCTGTGGCAGGGAGTTGGAACTAGATGAGCTTCAAGGTCCCTTCCAACCCAAACCATTCTGCGATTCTGTGATTATCTTGCACAGCCCTCAACAGGAAGCATCTAAGCTATCTGGAAGGTTTTCTGATCTAAACGGTCTCCAGGTGGAGGACATTTTGATAGGAGTTTTCTAAGCACCAGAAAGGATTTTATTTTCCCTGCCAACCACTGCAAGGGGCTTCAGTGTTTCATTTTGCACCAGGGCCGGGATGGTGAACGGTGCTGTCAAGAAGGGAAAAGGTGAGAACTAGAAAGAGCCCTGGAGATGGTGGTTGGAAGAGACCTCTGGATGCCATCCTGTCATTACCCCTCCCAGTATTAGAAATAGCATATGGAAGAGTTAAAAGTCAAGTCTGCAATGAAAAAAAAAACAATAATTAAATAGAAAATATCTTGAGGCCTGATTCCTCTCCCTCAGAGGGGTAAAAAGAAGATGGTGCAATGCAGGAGGGGAGAGAACTTAAAGCCCTTTCAAACAAAGCTGCACTGCAGCTCCCAAAGCTCAACTCAGAGCTGTGCATCCACATCCCTGTTTTGCCAGTGGTGAAACTGAGGCAGGGAGACTTGCTAGAAGAAAACACCAGATGAACTGCATGGCACACAGACCTGATCGCTCACATATACTCTTCTAAATCACCCTCCACCTGGTGACCTAAGGAGCTGCTGCTGAATACCTTTTGTACTGTGGTGGCTGGAGAAACCAAAGCATTTACCCAGTAGTACTTGGACCATCAAATCCTTCTTTCCCATGAAGGCCAGGGATAAGGACTCAGTAGGACATCAGAGCTACATCTCTCCATTGTCTTGAGAAGAGCAAAGAGGCAGAGCAGCCCTACCACTTTCTGGCAGCCACAGCATGGAAATCAGGTCTTTAGAGAGCACAGACCAGATGACCTTCTTTGAAGAAGAAGGTCTTTGCAAAGCTGGTTAGTAAACACCAACTTTTCCTCAACACCATTGAACAATTCCAATAGGGAAAAGGTAACAATAAAGGATATTCACTCCAGTGTTAATACTCTGAGAAGGAAGAAAAATGTTCCAGATCTGGGCTACTGAAATTAAAAAAAAAAAAAAAAAAGATATTTTGGGTGGCAGGAGCCATACCCATGATCTGAGTCAAAAACATTGAATCAGCCTCACATTTGGGCCTGATCCCTCAATTGCTCCTGCTGCACTGGGAAAGCAGCTCACAGCCATTTTGCTCCAGTAAGAATAAGCAGACAAAGAGCAGAATCAGCCCTGTGCCAGGCTGTTGACCAAACTCCTAATACACCCGGTTTGCTGGTGATTCAGGAGCTACAAGGCAAACTGGGATCCCTTCAGTTCTACCCCCATTGGTTCAAGAGTAACTCAGGTCAGGAGAGGGAGATCCAGCTGCTGGCCCCTCAATGCTCATAGACAGGTTGTCCTCAGGTCAGCAGCGCTGCAGCTCCTTATGCAGTATTTCTTGAGCTACACCAATACAATCCAAAAGAAGATGAGGATTGCCAGCCCTGTCTAGCTGAATTCTGCTTAACGAGGACCCTGCTCCATGCCTGGATATCATCTGCCACAGCAAAAGGTGGGGGAAGTCTCCATGTGGACCTGAAAAGACCGAAAGGATGTGGGACTTCCACCTCCTCAGCAATGTGGATTTGATCCAGCATCCCCAGGAAAAAGGCCAGCCCTGAGATAAAGGGGCTTGTTGACTTTTAACACCACCTGGGGCTGGGGAGGGGGAAAGGAAGGAGAGCAACAAACCCAGAGAAGGAGGAGGAAAACAAGAGGTTTATAGCCTGCCTTGAAAAGACCTAAAAAAAAAGAGTGAAATTCTTGGCTCCCCTCACACCTATTAGCTTAGGAAATGGTGCTCAGTCTCCGCTGAGACCTGACTGAGACCAAAGGCAAGTCGACCTGTTAGCAGGTACTTGAGAGAGGGGCTGCTGGCTGGATTGGGCTGGAGGCGTGAGAAGTCCTCCCCCATTCAGGTCCCCTAATGACCATATAAAAGGGTTGGGGGCGGCTTTCAGGGCAATCAGCTCCCTCCAACGCATCCCGTGCACAAAACCTCATGGCCATAACGCTGCTCTCCCCCTGCCAAGGCGAACAGCCAGAGGGATGGCGTTCCTGCATATCTATACTTCCCTACCACTGCGGTGGGGGCTATTAGAGCTGTTTTCCCAAGCTGGTGATGTGTCACACTCCAGGTTGAATAATTTGGCCTTTGATGTTGGCGATCATCGCGACATCGTCTAGGGGCTGTTTGGGCAGCAGCTGGCTGTGGCATCCCAGATGTATGGCCCCAGATAAAGTAAACCCAAACACACAAGTTTTGTAGCAAAATTCCTCTTGCTTTCCTGCAGAAAAGCTCAGGTTGGCCAATCCTTGCAGTTAAAACAAGAGCCTGGCAAAGTTACTTTTCATCAGCAATGATCTTTTTTTTGTTCTCTATCTCTGGTCCTAAAATGCATTGCAAGGTTGAGTGGTTTAACTTTCATTTTGTTTTGTAGGGAAAAAAGTCTGCCTGTGGACAGTCATAGGGAAATGGAAATGTTTCATTTCAGCATTTCTAAAGGAAGAGGTACAGTTTCTGATCTTCAACATGTCAATGCCATTTTTGTTATTAAAAATCTTTTTAACTGGTTTAAACTTTGTTTTTAAACGAAGGTTCAAAATAAATGAAAAAGTGGAACCAAATTAACCTCCATCAGTTCAGAGACATTTTCTTTCCACTCATGAAGTTGATTAAGAACATAATCTTTTATTTTCACAGTGCCACAGCCATTCTTATGTTCTCTTACTTGTTTTGGGGGTGGACATTTGCTGAATGAAGAAAATTGTCTATGTTTCACCTTAACGCACCAAGTTTGCAACTGGATTGCTTGCTCTTGCACAGAGTCTAAGAGGTCAAATCCAGCACCTACCATCTAAGATCCAACTCCTGGATCCGCCTAGGCCCTCCCTGTGTTCAGTGAGAAGACCTAGACATCCCAAGTAACTTATATATTCCTTCTTCCATTTCTTTCCCCATCCACCGTACTGCAGATTTAGGCTGAACCTTGAACTTTTATTAAAAACTGAATACTCTTTAGCATATATAGACAGCATAAAGAGCGTGTATAAAGAACATAATGCTCTTTCAGCTGGACAGTGTGTTGGGATACCTAGTCCAGGTCATGCTGTGGTGCCTAGAAAGATTGGACCAGATGATCCTTAAGGTCCATTCTCATCTAGCATCTGTGATTCTATAAGATGTGCTTGCAGGTCCTAAGTACACAAAATGTACCCCTGGTTTCTCTTCCAGGGAAAAGTCAAGGTTGTCATCCATGATCTGCAGATCCCTCCCACATCCCAGAAGTCACTGGGGCTTTGGAAAGGCCTGCCAAGTGCCTGGATCACCAACCTCTCACTCATTCTTTCTTCTCTGTTCCTGTCCTCAAACTCTTCTCAGGTTAAAGTATTTAGTGTGGGGTTTTTTTGATTTGTTTTTTAGTTTTCCCTTTTTTTTGGTCTTTGAGACTTTTCCAATATTCACATAATGGTTGTTGTTCTTCTGTCCTCATTTGCAATTATTCTGTCTCCTATTTCCTATGAAAAGGGGCAAAATAATTCAACACATCCCAAGTTTTCGTCAAGACCCTAGTTCCAGGCTGTGCTTTCACCCAGCTCCACTGAGTTCTGCCCTCCCTGAAATTGGACACAAAAGCACAGAAAGAGAGGCAGGAGACATTACAGTGGTTCTGAAATGAACCACTCCAGATCCCCACACATCTTCCATCCCTCAATAAGCTCCACATGTTTGCTCCTCCTTTCCCCTTCTGCAATCACTTCAGGTCTGGAACTGGAAAGCAATCAATCTTCACAATCAGATCCCTTAACTTTCAAATCCCCTGGTTTTGTTTCTATTGATTGTTTGCAAGCAAAACTTTCTTCTCAGGAAACCAAGAGGAGAAAGAAAAAAGGAGGAAACAAAAGCAACCAAAAATGAAAAAAGAGCAGCTCATTTCTCCAGTCACAACATGCAAGAAGCATTTACTGAAGCTCTGATTTCAAAAGAAATAGATGCTGCTTTCTAAGTCATTCCTACCTTATGCCACAACAGCCTTAGCAATTATTTAAGGAACAGCAGGAGAAGTTGTGCATATTCCCCATGATAAATCACACACTTCTGCTTTCCTGGCTGCCTAAACAATTCTGCCTCCCCCCAAAACCACAGGCACTGAAGGCTCTGGAGCTGCAGCAAGCTCCCTGCAGGGGGAACACTGTCTTCACTCAGCGACCCACCAGGTGAGGCTTCTTGCTGGCTCCAAGTCCCTGCACAGCCCTTCCACCCTCCCTGTCTCAGTCTTATGGGCTCACCTGGCCATCTTCATTCAATCTTTCTAAGGTGAGGAAGCAATACCAGCTCTATTTTTAAAACCAAGATGCCAACTGAGGGTAAATGGGTCACCCAAGGTCATCCAAGAAATCTGTGGCATGAGAGTCTCTTCATCAATTTCTCTCACCCACAGGTAGCACCCCAACCTCAGAGCCATCCTTTGCTTGTCTTTCTCAACAAATAAATGGTTGCTGGTTGATATTTTTAAACATTAATTGTAGTAAGACTGTTCAAACACTTGTGAAAGGACCTAGCAAAAGACCTTGCACAGTGAAATGTCCCTGCATATGGCTGTGAGGCAACCAGTACTGAGATGATGTGGGACCTTGAAGAACAGTGATAGATGGAAAAGAATCTTCAATGAAATGGATAGTCTATCACAGAAAACATGAAGTTCTCCTGAATTCCCAAGAGAAGCCACACCAGCCCTGTTCCACCCTGCAGATGGATTTCCATGTTGCTATCCCTTGGGCTTTTCTGAGCATCTCCTAATACTTGCAGCTGTTTGCAAAGCCCAGTGCTCCTTGCATCACTTTGCTAGGTGTCATCTTAGTTTTTTCTTCTTCTGTCTTGACTTCTTTTTTCTTCTTCTGTCTTGACTTCTTGCTTGCTTTTTCTCTCTCTCTTTTTCTCCCTCCCTTTCTTTTCTAACAGCCAATGGCCAACCTTGATGCCCACAAGGAAAACACAATTTAGGAGCCCAAACCAATATTCCCTATTCACTTGTTTCACCATGTATTAAATCAGGTAATTTCTCACATTTCTAAAAATCTTTAAAAAGCACTTACTTACAAATGTATAATTCAGTTCTGTAAGGACAAATAGGACCCAAGCTGGCCCAAGGAAGTGTCTTATATGCAAGCACTTACAAGCAAGGACATCAATTTTCTTTAGCATTTCATGAATGTACAGAAATTCAAAACAAAAAAAAGACCATGAGGTTTCTTTGTGTGATGCCCTGCACACTGATTTCAACCAAACACAAGAAGGCCAAAACACACCATGTACCACAAGAAAAGTTCAGGAGAGATCGTGGTTTTCCCTATTAGCCTAAATGATTGCTTCAAACAAAGATCTATAAATTCCAGGATGAAACTGGCACCCCAGCTCCAAGGGAGTTAAGAGCTCCCTCGTAGCTTTGTGCAACCCCAGAAACAACACTGCCTTCTTCATATGCAAACTGATAGTTCATTATATGAAGCTGCATGGGTGTATTTGGCTTTTTTGGTAGGGTTCCCTGTGACTGATTTTTGTCTCTCATTAGCAAACTCGTACTCTTGCCCTCTATAGTCCCCCTACACAGTCTCATAAACACACCCCAGGAGAAGAACAGAGCTCTGAGCCACTCAGGTACACAGACAGCCTTTGCAGACATGTCTTTGATGTTCCTTCTCTTCCCAAGAACAGCTGGAAGTTCAAAGCATTTATCAAAAAGCCAAGGGAATTCCATCACCATGTAGATGTACGCTTTTTAAAAAAACAACTTTTTTTGGCTGGAGTTGCTGGGAAGTTTTAATCTAACCCCTTGTTCCAGCTTGAAACCCTGAGTATGAATTGTAACCTGCTGGTTAAAGGGCAAAAGTCAGCATTAAGTTAGGAAAAGTCTTCCCTTGGAAATCCCTGCTGTGCAGGAGTAGTGATCAGCCAGCTGCTTTGCAAGAGTTTACTTGTCCTTCAGAAAACTGGTACAGGAAAAATCCCTCTCAGATGTGTCCATGAGGCTGTTGGCAAAGCCATACACCATCTCTCTCTGGTGGGGTTTAAGCTTTTGAGCAGAAGTTCACATACCTGACTTCCAGGTTTTGAGTTCTCACCACCAAGAAGAAAACATTTCAGCCAACCTGCTAGGAGCAATGATCCCACCACATAACACTGCCCAGCCATCTGGACAGATCAGAATTTTGCTGGGATGGAGACCTGCTTCTCCCATTGGAAAGGTGCAGAAGTCAGTGCTAAGGCTGAAATACCCAGCTCTGTATTCGTTCCTATTCCTGTTTCAGTGGCCCTGATCCCTTTATACAAGATCAGACCATACTGGACACGTACCAATTCTTGCTTTGCATTGATTTCTTTTGCCAGTCATAGGTACAGAGGAAGGCTCAGCGCGGAGTGATGGGTAAGAGAAAGGAAACTGCAGTTCAGAGGATGGAGGGGCTGTAACAAACACTTAGTCTGCTCTCCAGCACAACACTAGCCAAAGGATTCCCCCACCAGACTGTGACCCTGGGCTTTGTTTCAGCATCTTCTCACTCCGTGTTTAATGGCATTCCAAACATCAGCTGCTTAAAAGTTGGACACTTATCCTAGTTGACAAGACTTTCCTGAGCAGCTAGAGACAAAGAGTGGGCTGAAACACCCTCCTGGGGCAACTCTGCCTCATTTCTACTTCAAATTAATCTGGGTTTTCATCTCCCACTGCTTGTTTTCACGTGCTTCCCTGGCAGATTGAAGAGCTCCCCAGGGAGGCTGCAGTGAAGGAACCTTTTGGTACTCCCCTTTGGAAAATCAACAGGCTTCCCCAGGGAAGGTGGCAAGATGTTCTGTAGCAGAGGGAAGTGGGGAGAGAGAAGGTGGTCTGGGGGATGAAACTGGGATCCCCATGGATGATGACTGTAACATTGATACTGTTGCTCAGGGTGTGAAGCTCTGGTGGAGGGTCCCAGATGAGTCTTTTCCTCTTGCTGAGCCCAGCCAAATGAAGCTGCTCAAGCTGCTGCCTCCAGCTATCGCCCTTCAGCACAGTTTCTCAGTTCTGACCCTCAAAAAAACCACCTAGTGATAGGATTGTTTCCTTCCTGGCTTGAAGCTGCTGTTTGATGCTCATCAAACAGTTCTGCAATCTGCCAGAGCAAAAGCCAGTTGGTGGATCTTGCACAAGGAGAGGGAAAAAAAAAAAACAGCCATAAATAAGTAAAGAAGGAAGTATAAAAGGCAAGACTTCCTCAAAGCAATGTCTTGCAGCTAAGTATTTTCAGTCACCTCTACCGACCGGACAGGTTATTCAGAGTACTTCCAGCCCTAGAGATGACATTTGACATGACATGTACATGAGATGTATCATTTAGGTCACCGTGCTAAAAGCACAAGACACCCCCCCTTCCTCCTCTACTCCTCCTCTGTGCCCCTCAGGGAATGTAAAAGTTCAGGGTCTTTAAAGCTGAATTCCCCACACAAGAGTTCAGGAACCTTTCAACCTTTTCAGACCTATTACAGGAAGAAAACTGAGTGGAAGGAGTGCGGAGGGCAGGAGGGAGGGTCATAGAGGTTATTTCAAGGCAGGTTATTTACAGGCATGTTTGGATGCTGAAGAGAAAAGAGGCTTTTTGCATTGAATGGAAAGGAGATGAAAGTCACTAGATTGGTTCATCTCCAGGGCCAGTGGCAGAGAATAGGCTCCTTCTGTAAGCCTTGTAAATGCACCTTTAATTCTGCGATAATCCCTGCATAATTAAGACATAAAGTTAAATGAGCAGGCTGTGTCATCATGGCATTGCAACATACTTATTTAAAATTAAAAACAAAGAGCTCAGAACAAAAAAAGTAGAGTAATCTATCCAGTCATGATCAACCTATTGACACCTTCACACACGCTCAGAGTTAGTCTGTGCAATTTGGCTGGTCTGGTGCTGAACAGCAGTTTGCAGTGGGGAGGTAGTTGAATCTCAAACAAACCCAGGTGCATGATGGGGTCAGCTGCTCTGGCCAGAGCCTACAACAGGAGGACCATCTATCTACGAAGTTCAGTTCCCCAACCAAAAGCCTTTGGTATTTATATTTATACCCTGTTATTTTCTTTTCCTGCCCACTTTTACATAGCTCTCTCAACCCGCCAGTTCAGAAAAATGTAATAAAGCTATCAGTATAAAGAATCATAAAATATCCTGAGTTGGGAGTCATAAGGATTATCAAGTCCAACTTCCTGCTCCTTGCAGGACTACCTAACACTAAGTCATAAACTAAGAGTATCACTCAGATTCTTCTTGAACTCTGACAAGCTATGGTCCTGAGCAGGACACAGGATCAAGTAATAGTATTCAGAAGCTTCAAGCAGGCAAATGGGACATTATGATGGACAAACATTCCCTTATAACACTAGGAAAAGCTTTCTAGGCCCATCCGTGGTGATACGTAAAATGAGCACAGGCAAAATGACAAGTAAATAGAGCTGGAAGATGAAGACATTCAGTCTGTCACCCACATGGTATTTATGTCATCTCCAGAGCATGCAGATGTCTGTCTGGTTAGCAGCCAGAAGAGGTGACAGTGATGGACTGGCCAGGAGCAAGGACTAGGATATACCTCCCAGGTAGCATGCCCACCTGTATTGCAATTGCAAACAACATTGAGACTGGAGGGAGATTCAGATGCTGGATGATGGGTTTCATGGACCAAGACTTGAGACCACCTCATGACCTTGCATCTCTAATGATGCATCAGTGGATGGCCTACATCTTGGAAGGTTAACTAAGCTCAATAAAACCACTCGTGGGTCAGAGCTCAGGTCCAGTGGACAGCACATTTTGGAGGGAACATCTTCAAGTTTGTCAAAAGCTGGACATTAATTTAAAAAAATCCGTGGTTATTATGCTGTAGTTTGTAATTTAATAGTGACAATTTGTCATATTCGTCTTATTTACAGTCAATTAAGGAGAATATATCTAAGTATTCCATCCCATCTGAAGGTCAGAGAAGCATCCTTAGAGATGCCTACTTATATCAATTGGATATAAAAGGAGAGTAACAAGTCTTATTTGGCATGAAATGTTTTGACATCTAAAACCATGTAAAATTATTTGGCAGCAAAGCTTCAGGAACAACAGGTTTCCCCGTAAGACATTTGTTAATTTGTGGCTGCATTCCATATTTTTCTTGCTCTGTCCTAGATGTATCCTCAGCCTATGCGTTTTTCTGCCCACACTCTTTGCAATGTCCATGGGAAGTGCAGACTACTTCCCCTCCTTACTTCCAAAAAGCCTGGGAAAAAGGAGCTCTCAAGGTTAGGTGGACACAAAAAAATATCTAAATGCAAGCCTGACTTTTCAGTGAAACTCTTTTCATGCTCTATGCTAGAAATAGATACAGCTTCCCTGGGATGTAGTTCCTTGGGTACCAAAACTCTATTATTTTGGACATTCATTTCAGCTACACCCTGTGAGGGAGGTGAAGCACTGGAACAGATTGCCCAAACAAATGGTAAATGCTCCATCCCTGGCAGTGTTAAAGGCCAAGTTGGACAGAACCTTGAGCTACACAGTCTAATGTGAGGCGTCCCTGTCCATGGCAAGGGGTTTAGAACTAGATGATCTTAAGGTCCCTTCCAACCCCAACCATTCTATGCTTCTACATAAAGGAGAAAAATCTAATGTTAGCCATGTTACCTTTTACATCTTACATTTCGCATCTATTCTTTCTGCTTCATTTGAAACCATAGACAGTTTTTCTGCATGACCTCCTACAGCAGTGCTTGCTTGAGACCCGCTTTCCAAGGTCCACTCAGACCCTTGGGAGGATTTTTGCTGACCACCAGCTCTGCAGCATGCCAGGAACACCTGTGTTGCACTACAAAATAACAGCACTGGAAAAAAATAAAAATGAAGTATTTCTCTCCCAGCCCCCCACCCTACCTTTTCCCAACCCATCTGCTGAATATAAAAGAGCATTCGTAATCTAATTAATCTAACCATTGCCTGTCACGGCTGGAAGGCAATTTTGAAAGACTATCGCCTTGTGTTTTGCTTCGTCTCAAAAGTTAATCTCCTCAAAGCAAAGGGACTTCCCACTCCCCCAAGCCCTGCAACCCTTAATCTTTCTTCTTAACCTGTTGCTGGTGAATGGGCCTCAGTAGCTGGGTGTAAGAATGCGTAAAAGGGAGGCGTCCCCTCCTCCTCTCCTTCCATACAAAAGAAGACTTGTGAGAGGAGATGCTGCTCAACCGGCACTTCTCCCACTGCAGAAGGACCTCAGAAGGAGTCGCAGCTCCCCAGCCTCACTCTGTGGTGAACCAATTACCCTATCTCTTCCATCATCCAGTGCTCTGATCTGTCTTTTCCATCTCCTCTATTTTTTGGGGGGGCAAGGGGTTAGATTAAAAGATCTTGCATGCTTGGAGAGAAGAAAGAGCCTCCAGTCCATCTCCACCTTGTCAATTATAAACAAGGGACTAGGGAGGTTTGCACACTGTTATTGATTTAAGCACTTTGGAAAGGTCATCTTCAAGGTCTGAACCTTCCCTTTCCCACTCTGAGCTCACCTGGGCCTATTAAGGAGGAATTTCTGGTCCATCCTGTATTTCATTTTGGGCCCACTGGCACTTCTGAGGAGTAATAGACAAGGTGGATGGGGAGGAGGTGGGATGGGGAGCTGGGAGGGGAAAATGAAGACAGGTGGGGGAAAAGACAAGTCATTGAGAGACTTCAAAGTAGAACAAAGACTCATCCAGATGTGAATAATTGCTAGGTCAGCATGTTAATCACAGGCAAGGGCTACACTGCAAGCCATCCCTGGTCGCTTCACAGGGCAAGAAGGGGAGGGAGGGACAGACAAAAAGGGAGAGATATAGAAACAAGGCTTTGATACAGCAAAGAACAATCCTGAGAAATACATTTTCCAGGTGATTATGGGAATAATGAGCCAACCTCTGCTCTATTAAGGGCACACTGAGCCTGTAATTGCAGATGAGATCGGAGGGCAGTGATGGAGGCACCAACCTTGCACAAGCTCTCTTCTAACTTCCGCATACCTGCAGCCTAACAAAAGCTCCATCTCACCACCTGACAGAGGATTTCCTGCTGTGTCCACCACAATATCTAGGCTTTCAGATCTTAGTGTGGTGGCAGGGAATGATTAGGGCTGTGTTCTTATGTCTTTGAGTGAATTATGACACAAACAGCCTCTAAGCAAGGGCTGAGAAGATGCTGGCTCATCCTCTTTGCCTTTCAATTTCCCTCAGTCCTGTGTTCTCGCGCCTCAGCACCAGCTGTGTTTATCTTGGTAACATCTTCCTTCTAAATAAGGCCACACAGTTTCAATAACTACAAACAAAACACCTTCCCACGTGGCTTTCTGCTGTGTAAATAAACATCCAGCATCTAAATAGCTAGGGAGGATGAGATGTTGCTGACGTCTGCATGTTCAGTTAATATAAAGGAAGTTTCTTATTGCAACTGCATGAGCTGCAGTATTGTTACAGGGCAGTATCCAGTATCTCTTATTTCTTAAGCTCATTTTTAAATTGATCGTTCTTCTTAAAAATCTTATCTTTTTATCACAGATTCTTATTATAATACCTGACCCCCTTCCATTAAAAGGGAATTAAATGACACGGCTTACCTAGGATCTGCGCTTTGCTACACAGACGTGTGTGTGGTGGGGTATTTTGTTTCAGTAGGGTTGCAGCCCTGTTGGTTTTTAGTGATCATACTGCACAGGCTACTGAGGAGGAGGAGGGAAGCAGTGGGCTCTGCCTCTGGAGTAGGTGTCACTCCTGTTTGCAGCAGGATCTATGTCCAGGATGCTGGCAGATTCCTGCCTCCTGCAGCCTTCTCCTGGTAACAGAGCACCCTCTTGGGCTGTGAAATTACATTTCTCCATCCTTTCCATCAATCCCCTTCCACTCACTACCTCCAGCTCCTGTGGCAGGATCTACCACCCCTAATTTTGGGAAGTTTGGACGTAGTCATTCCTCTATCAGTTCCTTCTTAGAAGCCTCCTGCTCCAGCTATGACCTCGACACTGGCACAAAAAACGTACACAGGAAACTAAACTGGAGTTCCCCCTTTAGCAATTGGATTCTCTACCTGCGTCCCAGCCAGAACAGTTTGTACCAGGGACCTTCCAGACTGCATCTCACCTGCCCCAAAACCACGGTGCAGACCTCAGACCTCTGATCCACAAAACCACACAAGGTGTCTGGATTTGTAAAGGAAGGACAAAGACTCTGTTCCCTGAGACTCTTCTTGAAATGATTCTCCTTCCATATAATTTGTGAGATATGGTGAGATGCTTGTAGGGAATACAAAGACACTGAGAGCTATAAAGGCTAGAAGTAAGAATTACTAGAAGAGAGAGGAGTTTCTTATCTAAAAATTATTTCCTAAGAAAGCACATATATAAGTGGACAGAGTTAATGGTCTCTTTTTGGACACTTCGTTTAAAGAAAGATGTAGACAACCTGGAAAAGATTCAGTGTAGAGAGAGGAAAATGTTAAGGTACTTCTTATAAAAAAGTAGCTAAGGAAGCTTAGAAGGGATTTGTTGGTCTGGAAAAGAGGAGGCTGAAAACGAGAGGCAGAGACACTCGCTCAGTAGAGGAGTTAAGAACAAAGGTTAGACAAACATCTATCCAAAACATCTACACTTTTGATGAAAGGCAGCTATTAATAAAAGGATTTCTCCCATAAAGCTTCTGATGGATCTCAGTCATGTCATTTCTGTGTCCAAGAGCTTTTTAGGATCTCCACAGTACAATGAAGAGTATGATGCCTGTGCAGGTAAACAGCCCAAAACCATGTCATAATTAAAAATAAATGTTGGAAGCATACAAGGCCTCAAATTGCAAGGGGGTAAGACCTCAGGCCTCAGTGGGAGGAAGGTCTGAAAGAACATTGCAGTTCATATTATAAGGACTATAAAGACAAACTGAAGCTGTGCTTTCAGGCTGTGCAGAGTAATGAGGAAGAGACACCAAGGACGTTGAGCCTTTATAGGATTCAGTACCATGCTCTTCTTCTCACAACAGTTTTCCTGTCTTCTTTGCAAAAAGTCTTTTGCTCCCAGCTGCCAGAACATGGGGAGGGTTCATTTCTTCCCCATCCATTCCACCACTGGGTTAATTGCAAAGAGTGCTTCATCAGAAACACCAGTGAATTCAATAAGCTCTCCTCTGTAGCTGAGCCTGAAGAGATGGTACTGTGCCAGTCATCACTTAGAGGTGCTGTTTGACTTTGGCACTACCACTGCCTTATAAACACCTATTTGGACTCTGCCTCATAAATATCTCATAAACAACTCTTCGGCTTGTTGTGGGTCTCCAAATTAGTGTTTATAGACATGCAGAGAGCAAGCTGTTTGCATAAGTAATCCTGAAGCAAAACTTGCCTTCTCAGCAAAAAAAACTTGGAAAAAAGAAATTGCTCAGCTACATCTGCTGATTTGCTGCACAGGCACAAGCGACATTGGTGCCACCAGATCTCACGTGGCATAACCCAAAAGAGAATGCTCTGCTCCTACCAACTAGTCTTGGTTTCTTGAGTTAAGGAATATATTTCATTTTCTAGGACTAGGATGATCTGTGGATTCCAAGTGCTGGGGAATAATGTAATTGTACGGAGCTGAACAAGTCCGATACTCAAGCTAGCACAAGCCAGCAGAGCACAGGCAGCAGGGATGGGATTCATCTCAGCCCACTTCAGATGTGAGCTGCTCAGCCAAGAATCCTCAAAGACCTCCCAGGGTCAACACGGAGGAATAAGCACCATTAGAGAGCTGCTTACCTGATTCATTTTAAACAGTTATGCTTGGGCAGATAAATCCTAACCAAGGGATCAAAAAAAAGAGAATTAGAAATCTAGAGATGTAGGAGTAGAGATCACAACGCTAAGGGGACAGAGCGAGAAAGTTTGGGATCCACTGCACTTCAGCAAAGTTCTTCAAGCAGGAGGTAAACTCAGACTCTATGACTTATTTAGTGTTTCCTTTGATCAGGCCTCAGCTCCCTAAGTCCTGTGATTATGACAGCTTCATTAAAAACAAAAACAGTCAACCTGTTGCCTTTTCTGCATAAGAAGAAACTAGTTTCCATCTCAAAGAATTTGAGATTCCATCCTGGAATCTTTGAGACCCTAAAGAACAGCCCCTGGCCCATGCACAAATGCAGAATTGAAGCTCCTGCACTAAATCGTGCACAGTGGAGACTTCATTTCATCAAGGACTGAGATGCTACTCTACAACAAGGTTTAAAATGGCAACAAACCCTCTCAAATGCCCTCTCAGCTTCCACCTGTGGTTCATAGACCTCTTAGCCAGTTGTGGTACCTTTGTCCATCATCTCTTGCTTAGCTGTGTTCCAATATCAGTATTTCTCACTGATATTTCTCTTTTTGGGGTTTCAGAAGGTTTACAGAGGTTATTACATCTTGATTTCTGTCTTGGTTTCCATCAGATGAGGAAACCAAGCATGGAACCTAGTAAATATGTTGTAATTCCTGACCTAAATAATCCACATATAGTATAGGAACATCTTGTGCTCTTCCTGGAGTTCTAAACATTTACAGAGGCACAGATAATCCTGCTTCAAGGAACTTTGAGAAATCTGCTTTGTCTCTTTGCCCTAAGCAAAATTGACTCTACCTTAAATACAACATCCTTTCAAGAAGGTTGCTAATTGGCTTGTTCTTATCACAGTCATTGAGCTGCTGCAATACAGCATGAAAAGAGGTTTTCATGCTTCTTGCTGGCAGAGAGGAAATATGATTCAGTGATGAATTATAGATTTGTGTAATTGCCCTTCTCAGAAACATTTCATTTCTGTGGCATCACTCTGTCTACCAATCGTATCCTTCTTTGGAGCAGATAGTGCAGGAGTCCCAGTCTCCAAGAATCTTCAACTAACCTCATAAATGGGATGAAGGAAAATGTAGAAGGAATATGTGCTTTTTCTTTCCAGATGGGATGAAATGCACAATCCATAAAAACAGTCCTATACAAATGTTAGTAATTCTTGTCTTCAGTTTTTACATTTTGGGATAAAGTTAATTTTGAGTTTAATTGCCCCTTTCTCTGCTCACAGGTTAAGCAGAACTCCATAAGAAACCTCCTTGGAGCCATCATTTACATGGGGCACTGTTCAGCCAAACTGAACTTATTTCTTGTACAACTCTTGAAGCATGGGAGAGAAAGATCTCATCCTTGGTGGGCCACAAGAAGGAAGGAGCATCACTTCCTGCAGAAAGCAGACCCACACAGACCAGTCTGGCATAATGTAAGGTCCAGATACAGAAGGGACAGAAACTTACTGCTCTTGTACTATCAAAGACCAGCTTGCTTGGGGGAATAAAAGAAAATCTAATAAGGCCAGGTTTGGGATGTTAGCAGGTCAGAGAAAAAATTCACCCTTGACTTAAAGATGGTTCAAAAAAGAGAAAATAGACCTAATACTGTGTTGCCTGTCTGAGAGTGCCCAGACTTTGCCTCCATCAGTGTCCCTTCTTAGTGACATTTACCAGTTACCATTTACTACTTACAAACAAATGCAACCATCTGGAAGCCTTTCCAAAATTTCTAAAAAATCTTGTGTTCAGCCATACACTCAAAGACCAATTGAGGTTAGAAGAGACAGAGTTGGCCATTTGACATATCCTGCTAATCCAAGAGTGGAGACATTCACTCAGATGAGAAATACATTTGAAATCTTACCCTGGTACTAACATGGATGGGACAGAAGATCAAGATAAAGACATTTGTCTCTTTAGACCAAGGCTGAAGCAGTCAGTGTCTTGAGTTCACGGTCACACAGCAGCAATATTTGAATGGTGGTGTTCTTTGCAGGAAGAATTTGCATTTCTGTAGCCTTTTTCCTTCAAGGTTCTCAGAGCACCACGTTAACCCTGAGCAGAGGCTTTAATCGGCACCTGGGATGAAAGCAGGGATCGTAATTCCCACTATACTGAAGAAAAGTCAATGCCAAAATGGCACAGAATGTCTTTGAACAGAACTCATACCTCTAGTAAGCAATTTTGGACTTGATTAGCAAGACCACCAGTCTTCTCCTACCTTCTTGTATCACCTTCTACCTACACGTCCTGGAGATTAACACATTCTCCTGAGCGAAAAATAGCCTATATATACTACAGTTCTGCTTTTAGGATAATAAACTGGTTTTGTGGTTCACTTCCTGTACTGTTTAGCCTTATCTGGTCATCCAGGGCTCAGCTCACTTGAGATGCCTTTGGATCCCTCCTGAAATCCACCAGGTTCACCAGAGTGGGGTATCTGATACGTGTGCCATGGCCACCAACATTTTCAGCTGTTGTAGGTACTTCAAGGCATCTCAAAGGGCTCTAATGTCTCATTTTGGGCAAATTAATCTGGACCTATACTCCGTGCTCAGTGGGAAAAAAGTGCCACCTATAAAGGATGAAATGAATCATCCTCCGAAGGTACTGACCTGTCTCCTCTGACTATGGAGACAGCCTGAATGATCAGCTTAGATGAAAAGCCTAGTTTTCAAGAGGCTAAAGTCAGGGGGACTCACTTCCACCTTTTAAAGATATCCACCTTCAGGAGTGGCAGCTGACTAGATTAGGACTCTAACCACAAGCGTCTGATTCTTGTTTCTGTTGTAAACTTGCTTTGGGGTATTTACATGCCCCTTCATGCTCTTCTTCCCTGAGGGCAGTAACACTTCCTTTGTTGTTTTCTGTGTCTATTTAGACTGCTGGCTCTTCGGGGCAAGGACTCTCCTTTTGTGCATGTCTGTAGAGCAACTGCAGGACTCCGATCAGGGTTGAGCCTCTAACTCAAAGAGTAAATAATAATAATATAGATTTGCTGTTAAGTAGGGGACTTAGAGGCTATCTTATATAGTGCAGTAAGCACTGCACATAGTGTAATGATATCCTTGTGCTTAATGCAACTGGATCCTTCCATTATTAAAGCAGCAGGCAAACTGATGTTTGATCTACGGGGCTAATTCTAGTTTTTGGAGACTTCAAACAGCTGCTTTTCTTTTTTCTTGGCAAATGCACATGTTATAAGCAAATCTGAAATTACCAGGTTCACAAGTTGAGTTTCATGCAGAGAAATGTTTACTTTGATGCCAGAGAACCTGGCTCATTTCCATTTACAGTAAATGAGGAAGAAAATTGATTTGCAGCAGCAGGAGGGGTGTCAAACCTTTATTGCTGCTCAGGACATGTATACACTGCTAACCAGGAAGATAATTAACCTAAATTAACCTTCTGCCTTAAGATGAGTCATAGTGTGGGGAGGTGGAAGGAGGTGGGAAGTAGGGGTAGAGAGGGTGTAGGGAGGAGTATAGTGCTGTAGAGCTGTATGGACACGTCTTGTGCATTTCCAAGCAAAACCGATGGGCCCATGTAGCAAATGATTAGATTTAAATGGAGGTTCTGGATGGGCATTTTTGCCTCATGAAGGAATTAAAAAAAAAGTTTGCAGTCTAAATTAGGGCTGGATGGTGAATTGCATAGTTATGCCTGTAAAGTGGGGAAGAAAGCTGTATTTCCAGGTGCTGATGGCAGCTGTTGGGTAAGGCCAGACAGAAGCAGCAAGCTGCAGTTCATGTATTTGACCTGCTATTAACACCCCAATGAGGATGAAAAGCTGTGATTGCCGCTTGAGAAGGGGTTTGGTGCTTTGCTCAACCATATGCCTTACTCATAGTTTGAATACAAAGGTTATCCATTTACTACAGCAGTGGTGTCTCTGGGCACAGCATCACGCAGATGTTGTGGGCATCCCACAACACAGTCCAGCAATTAGACGAGGCAAATAGGATTTGTGATGGCTGGTCATAGGGGTGGTCCTACACCCAGGAAAACAAGAGGAAGATCATATCACTGCTCTTTGCCTGTTTTCCCCATTTGTATGATAAGGGTTATCTATTGGTCTCATCTGCAGATCACTTTAAGAGGTCTTGTTGAAAGGGTACAGGATAGGGATGGTGGAAGCAGGACAGCTGCCACTGGTGGGACACCCTGCTCTGGACTGTGTGGAAAAGGTCTTTCCCAGGTTGATGTCAAGGCATGAACCATGCTGCTGTTATCTGCCTGCCCAAAAGCTGTTCATGATCACTCCAAGCTCCTCCAGGGTGAGCAGTAGGTAAAGCTGAAACCTCTGTTATCCCGGTCCCTGGACATCATTTGGGTTGTGCCAGAGAACAGCAGAACAGAGAACAGAGAAGTATTACTATTTTGCACTTCACCATGAGGAGCTACTCAGAAAAAGCCAAAGATGGATTTCTTTTGGGTTTTTTTTTTTTGTTTGCTTGCTTGGGGACCCTAAGGGCTTCAGATGCCCAAATGCCTTTGACAGAGCTCCTATAGAAAGTCAGAGTCCAAGGTTGTATACAGAAAACCATGCAGTGTGGCAAGCAGAGTCACTCAACCAGAGGGAAGCTGCCCTGGCTCTGTAAAGATGGGCGCTGTGCTGAGGTCACAGGGGAACAGCTCTGGGTCTGTGCCCACAACTCAGCATTCCCCAACACACACCCCTAGAGAGACCCCACAATCACCAGGGTTCACCTCTACTCCCCACCTCTTGGGTGCAAGCGCAACCTCCATTTCAATGAGGCTGTGCAGAGCTTATCCCAGGTTAATGCTCATTCACATCAGCCATTTCACATCCCAAGAAATTATAGATAACATCCAGAGTATTGGGGAGAAAACATTCATTTCAGGGAAACAAATCCCAGGCAAAAGGCATAAGGGCTGAGAGAGGGTCAGGCAAAGCTGATCTAAAAGCCTTGATGTTCAGTCTGGACCTCACAGGAGGTCCAGCTCCCATATGAAGGACAGTAACCCATGTGAATCCTACGTGTTACCCATCCTCTCCTTTGAGCAGTGAAGATAATCCATCCTTCTTCACCAGTGTGACAATGCAGACTCTGCAGTGGTGAGGAATCAGTTAGTACTTCCGTATGGTGAGCAATCAAGCGTCTGCTTCTCTGGTGGCTCTCCTCCACCATCGGTGAAGGGGAGAAGTGATTGCTGAGGCAGCACAGTTTTGATTCATCCAAGATGGTTTTCTGGGAGAACTGATGCTGATTTAAACAAAAAGTCTAAAAAAAGTCACACCTTCACTTTTTTATTTGGTGTTTCTTGACTTTAAAAAACCTACATAAATATTAAATAATTAAAGTCATCCAGGTTGAGTTTAGATCATTTTGGAGTCAAACAGCATTCCATCAATCTTGAAGCAAAATGGTTTTGACATGTTTTAGTTCTCTGAACAATTTGGGAAGCCAGTGAACCAAAAACAGGAGTTGTGTGCACCACCCTCCACCTGCCCAGCACAAACACCAAGAGCTGAGAAAGCTGATATAAGAGCAAATGCATCCTGCATGTCTGCCTCTATCTACCTGGACAGATGCATCCAAATACGGTTGAGTGTCAGCAAGCCACTATCACAGAATCACAGAATGGTTTTGGTTGGAAGGGATCTTAAAGCTCATCCAGTTCCAACCCCCTGCCACAGGCAGGGGCACCTTCCACTAGACCACGTTGCTCCAAGCCCTGTCTAACCTGGCCTTGAACACTGCCAGGGATGGGGCAGCCACAGCTTCTCTGGGCAACCTGTGCCAGGGCCTCACCACCCTCACAGGGAAGAACTTCTGCCTCAGATCGCACCTAAATCTCCCCTCTGTCAGTTTAAAGCCATTCCCTCTTGTCCTGTTCCTACATGTCCTTGCCAAAAGTCCCTCTCCAGCTTTCCTGTTGGCCCCTTTAGGCACTGGAAGCTGCTCTAAGGTCTGCCTGGAGCCTTCTCTTCTCCAGGCTGAGCAATCCCAGCTCTCTCAGCCTGTCTCCATAGGAAAGGTGCTCCAGCCCTCAGAGCATCTCTTCAATCTTAAAATCACCTCCATGTTTTTAAATTACGTAAGCAATACCCTTTTCCCCCACCAACTTTTTAAACTCATTGGCCACTTTCAGCCAAATCCAGCAGTATGGCAGTCCTATTGATATAATTCCCTCCCAGTCCTGGTGGATCTGTGCAGGATCAGCAAGAAATTTGCTGCATGTGCTTTCTGGACCCCAAACAGGGTCCTCCTCATCCAAAGACAAATACAATTTCTTTTGAAGTCTGAATGTCTGTTTCTGGGCCAATAAAGTCCTTCAATTTCCCAGCAAGAAGGTAAAGGTGGTGAAAGGTGTTAGCAAGCATCTCCTTGTGAACTGCAATTAGCAGCTTGGTGAAGGGGGAAAGTGTTGGCAGAACAAGGGGAGGCGATGGCTGTCTCACCTCACTGGGATGGGCCAGATGGGCCAGGCATGAGCCCCACACCAGGGCTGGAGACAGTCTGGCAAAACAGCCTCAGGCCACTGGAGCCCTACAGGGATGCAGAGTGGTTTCCTTACACCATATCTCATCCTGCTGGTGACACTTGAAAAAGGCTAGATGACCAAAAGGGAATAGGACCTGCTTGTAGAGAGTTCAGCAAAGGAGATGATACTCAGTCTGCCTTAGGAAAAGGAGCCATGATAATCTTCTGCAATCTTGTGAGCTGTGTTTTATGTAAGAATGGCCATACAACCTAAGCCTATCTCACTCCATCTCCAGCTACTAACCAGGAAAATACATCTGTTGGAGGCAGTAAGACCTGTAGTTTTAGGGCTTTCTTTACTGCTCTATTGTCTCCAAAGAAGGTGGCTATAGAGGGAAACAGCTCTGCTTCAGAAATAGGGGTCTGAGTTACATACAGAGGGAAAAGGTGTGGCTACTGTGAGAAAAAGGACATGCATATGTTGCTCTGTTAAAGACATTCCTGGCAATTTCCCCAGGCAGTCATGGTTCTCTGCAAAGAAGAGAGAGGAGAAGAAGAAAAAGGAAGAGGCATAAAACTCTCTAACAGTTTCTGGTATCTAATTCTCCAGAACTTATCCACACAGAGTTCTCATCTCAGACCTTAAGCAACATACTCCTCAGGGACTAGCCCAGTTGCTCCATCTGATTCCACCTTTCAACGAAGTCAGTGTAAAGCAAACAGGACAACCCAAGGACATTCATAGACTCAAACTTCAATCACAATTTTAAACCTGCTGCAGAAGCAACTAAACTCAGGACACTCTGCACCAAACAGCATCACACCTATATAATAGCCTTTCTATCAGGCTATCGGCTTGGGAGTATATGTCTTTTTTCAGGACCCACATGGACCAAACATGCAAGAAATCTGGGGTTTGCACATCTGTTTTCATCAATAGACAGTTCACTTGTACAAACACATCCATTCTAAGGGCAAGGCAAACCCTTTTCAATATTAAGCCACAAAAAGACAGGCGAATAGGCTGAGGACTGGCTAGCAGCCAATGAGGTTTGCAAAATAGTGGAATCTAATAAAAATAATTGAAATATTTAAAGGCAGTTGCTTCATTTTATAAAGAAGCACCTGCAATGATTACCCAAAACATTTGCAGGTGGAAAAAGGGCTGAGGCCATCATTGGTGTTAATATCATTTTTGCTCAGAGGGCAAATTAGACATTGTAATTGTGAAGAATTATTGAAGCTATTTCAATAATGGTATGACCCTGATAATGAAGGATGATTCCTTTAGATCCCCTTTAGTGTGTTAGCCTGAAAAGCCAAGGCTTGGGAGTATTAAAAACCTAACATCAAGGCTTAAGGTGTTCTCTGCAGCCAGGCACCATATACCAAAGTTCATTTACTTGCTTCAGCCTATTACCATCTTGAGCAACTGGAGGAAAATTCACCTAAAGTCCCTACAGCAATATCTCAGCTGATTGATAACCAACTCAGCCTATTTCCACTGATTTCAGTAGGAAGCTGCCATTTCACACCAGCTAAGCATCTGGCCTTTTGGGTTTTAGTTTGAGTGCTGATTCATCACCTCCTAATGTCTGGCTGGATCCTGAAGTGCTGAGATGTAGCTTCAAAGCGCAGCAAAGGATACACAAGGAAGGGGGGACTCTAGTGGTAGGACAAGGGGTAATGGGTTTAAACTTAAACAGAGGAAGTTTAGGTTGGATATAAGGAAGAAGTTTTTCACAGTGAGGGTGGTGAGGCACTGGAATAGGTTGCCTAAGGAAGTTGTGAATGCTCCAACCCTGGAGACGTTTAAGGCCAGGCTGGACAGAGCCTTGGGCGACATAGTTTAGTGTGTGGTGTCCCTGCTCATGGCAGGGGGGTTGGAACTAGATGATCTTAAGGTCCTTTCCAACCCTAACTATTCTATGATTCTATGATGTACATCCACATCTTCATCTAGGGCAGCCTCCAAATGGAGCTACAGGAGCAGCCTGGCCTCCAGCCTTAGTATCAGCCTGTTCCCAAACATATCCGAAGCAGAATCACATGTTCTTTTCAAAAAGAGGTGCATTTAAGCGTACACACCCAATCCCCACTCTCCTGGGATCCCAGTGGGACACAGCCACCCTCTGGACCTCATCCAAAGCCATTTACATGGGAAAACATTCTATTTTCCATAGTATTTACACCAAGCACTATTAAAAATTATTTCAAGAGATAGCAAGTAGGAGAAGCAATCCTCAATTGATTCACAGGGGCATCAGGCAATTTCTTGTCACTGGAGAAAGATGAGTGGAGGGACATACTCCTTCACTTGAGGAGAACTTCAGCCTTAAGAGGGCTCACAGATTTAGAAAAGACTTTTCATGTAGAAGATAGAGAATCATAGAATCATAGAATGGGTTGGGTTAGAAGGGAGCTTAAGATCATCTAGTTTCAACCTCCCTGCCATGAGCAGGGACACCTCACATTAGGCAATGTCACCCAAGGTTCTGTCCAACCTGGCCTTGAACACTGTCAGGGATGGAGCATTCACAGCTTCCTCGGGTAACCTATTCCAGTGCCTCACCACCCTCACTGTGAAGAACTTCTTCCTTATATCTAACCTGAACTTCCCCTGGTTTAGTTTGAACCCATGTCATATAGGCATCATCCGGCCCAATGCAAACACATGAAATAAAGCCATCTGATGCTAAGGTAGTCCTCATAAACTCCTTTTATAGGCCATGGTGATCTGGTTAGTGTCATCAGTGGCATACAATTTATCCCACCCTAAAGCAGGTAAACTGAACCTCACCTTTAGTTCCCACTGACTCTGAGGATCTGAAAACCTTTGGAGGGGTAAATTGCCCTGCACAATAAACATGAATTACCAAGCATTTTGATAATGTTAGCCCCAAAACATAAAGATTTCTTCATAACTCTGGCAGTGGCTGATAGTTATCCTCTACTGAAGAACCAGATTACAATGACACTGCCATCTGAGGGCTGCAACTTTCTTTGCAAGGAAGATAACTTCCAAGTTGTTTAAGACTTTGTATTGTTGCTCATCAGTATAGCAAGTGAGTCAACAAGGTCTCCAAGGACAGCTTAGCTGCAGTGTAGGGGACTAACACCTACCGACTTTAACTGCAGAATAGAGAAGTTTTCTAAAGTAACAGGGCACACCTCTCATACCTGCTGGTTACAGGTATTTGACTGAAAAAGCTGGATGCATCTTTTCCTTTGAGGACCTGAGCCTTGGTGCCCACAGAAGGATAATTAAGCTAATATCTAGGTACTTTTTGAGTATAGTTATCAAACTTTCCCAGATATCTGTAAATTCCTTCCAAAACACTGTATTGCAGTACAGGACAAGGCTCTCTAACAGCAGGTATGCCCTTAATCTAACAAACAGGACTGAGCATTCCATGACCCAAAAGCTAAAAGGTAAAGCTCCTACACTGGATTGCTTTCATGTGTCTAAATGTGGTGGATGTCTATCCGAGCTAACCTCATTCAGCTGCCTTTATGGTCAGTATGAAACTTGATAGAGAAGTCTTTGGAGCTATGGGGTGCATTTGCTCCATCCAAAAGCAGATGGACATTTTAGGGGTCTAGGAATTTATTGGTTTATTCTTGAATCTTATATCTCAGTGTCTGCAATTGCCCAAAAAATGCAACAACGTGTTGCTGGATTTGCAAAGGTCAGCCAAAGATGAATCCCCTGTAAGGTTTGTCATATATATATATGCTCTTAGGTTCTAGATGCAAGAAGAGGCAGATGGGCCCAGTTACAGCAGGAAATTTGACATCTGAACATTTTCCCTCATTGTAGGACACAGCACTAGTGAAGCCTGTTCTCAGAAGACACTTGCCTAATTGCACAGAGTCAGCAAGTTGAGGCCTTTGGAGAAATTTTGGATAACATCCCTTGCCTCCCTGCCTCTCACCTTGCACAGCCATGTCTAGTTACTTCCAAAGCCTACTGAAGCCTGCTGCTTCTGCAGCACCAAGGGGTGTTGGACCAGGTTCACAAACCTGAGCACCATTAAGAGAAAATACTACCAGTATCAGCATTCTTCACTCACTTACACCTACTTTCCATTTTAAATACCAGTAAATGACTGCCCAAGGGAACAGAGAATCATACCCATCAATGTGGGTATATTTCAGCAACCCAGACCCCAGGAATTTTGGAAGTTCACCAGCATTAAGGATTATTAATGCATATTGAAAAATATCTGGAAATCTACCCAACATTGTTAAAGAATCATTTAATTATTATTAACTGAGCCACAGAGGGCAGGCATGCAAGTTTATGAAACTGATACACTGAGTAACCATAGGCTCTACACAACAAGATCGTTATATGCCAAAGTTTGTAATTAAACTGTGGCCCAAGGATGGGTGTTGGAGCCAGATGCATTCAGCAAGTGCCCTCTGCTGGACTCCAGTCCCAGCTGGAATCACACCTTCTGCATCCAGTCAGCAAACTTCTCCGCAAGGCCGGGTGTACCACGGCATCTTCCAGCATGACTTTCAGCTGACTGCCCTTTACAGCAGTCACCTCCTATTAGATTTCTCAGAAAGAGCAATTATTTGGAAAAAAAACCCTATTAAGTTACACCCCGTGTGATCACAGCTTGGTTAGACTTGAAACCTGGGTGCAGCTCAAAATTGCTTATTGCCCTTTCCTATCCCATTCCCACTGGCTCACCTTGGTGACTGGGAAATGTCCATCTTCACTGGTTTGCTCATGATGACTAAAGCAGGTGGGGCATGCACGGTGAGGAGATACGATGTGAGAGAAATGAGTGCAATTAAATAACAGAGCTTTCAACACCCAGCTCCCAGGGCCTTATTTAGCTAATTAAATAAGATGAGCATTCCCCTGAGGTGCTTCCAGTGCCTTCAAGAGCAGTGTTGAGGTCAAGTTTTCTGCTGACCATTCATAATGGTCCATGCTGACCATTCATAATTATAACTCCGAGCCACAAGAGCTTGCTTAGACAGCATTGGGGTTCCCTAGCTAGGGACTCCCTGGACCAAGGTGCCAGGGTTCTATCTCAAATGCTGTGAGGACACACTACTGACCAAGCTCAAAGCCACCTGAATACCTCCTCCTCTTGCCCAGCTTTCTACTTTCAACACACATATGCTATATAACAGAGTCCTAGAGCCCTAACTGGTCATCAAGGGACATAAGTATTCTGCTGGCCACCGCCAAGTGACCAGCATGTGAGATGATGAGATGCTCTCTGCACTTTTTCCTCCATTCACTTTTCCATCTCCATCACCTGTTTTGGCTGCCAGGTACTCAAGGCAGGAACCGTTTCTCGTTAGGTCGACATGTAGGACCTAGCACAGCAAGTCCTCTAGGCATGATTATAATGCAAACAGAAAGATTAGATCAAGTCTGGCCTCTCTTTCAATGCTGTAGGCAGCAGAAGAGTGTAGTGTTTGCCTCTTATCTGGAGTCTTGGGGGATTGGCCCAACATATTGACATAAAGTGCTGCCAATGTCAGTTTACACTAAGAAAAATGGGTTATAAAATGTGTTGGCTCAGGAGCAAGATCAGTCTTGGTAAGGCATCCCTCTGTAGAGCAGGTAACCTCCCACAGTGAGGAAGGGAACATCCAAGACAGTACAGCTTTGGACCCCCAAACAAAAAGGATGCCTGGACAGGAGTCTATAATTCAGCAAGGCTCCAAGCCAAAAAGTGTAGGAGCACTTGGGGTCTTGCAGACACCTGCAGAGCTGTTCCGAGACATATCCAAAGCAATATTTGAAAATCTTGGTGGGAATCAAGAAGGTAGAGGACTAAAAGACATACATCAAAGTAATCTCAAATGAAAGCCTGCATTTTCGCATTAAGAAATGTCATAAAAAATGAGAGTGCAAGAAATGCTTTACTGAGCCAGACCAGCAGTTAGTGTAGCTCAGTAACCTGTCAGTGACTGCAGCAATAGATGGTCTTCAGGGAGGCCACTTTCTGCACTCATTGCCCTCATGTTGCCACAGCCATCACTCCCCTGTCTCTGTATGGGTGGACCTGTTGTCCAGGAATTTGTCTAGCCCTTTTTTGGACCTGATGATACTGTCTGCCCCAACAACCTTCTCCAGCAGCAAATTCCAGGAGTTCATCAATGCTATTTTCACGTTTATGGATGTCGTCTCCAAACTCAGACACCCACATGCAGGCTGCCTCCATGGGTGCTGAGTATAAGGGCTCCTGCTGCATTCCATGATGTGCTGCCTCATGCCAAGTGAGATGCCCTCAGGCTATGGCTGCAAAGGGCACTGGACTCCCCCCAGCTCTTGTGCCATGTCTATCAGCCCTGCTCAGGGATCTACAGTCCTATGTGGCCCTGTGCATCCACTATGTGAGCAACTCAGCTAAGCCTCAGCAGCAGATCCCAGTGAGCTCACCCACATCTTTGCTTGGCTGGATTGCTCTGTGGGCTCCAGTGATGGGATGTCTATCAGTTATAGGGAAGTCTCAGGCACCAGCTTACATGGTGTAGACATCTAAATGTAGGTACCTCTCTCTAGTGCTGAAGCATATCAGAAAACATATTTTAATGAAAAGAGGAAACCTTGAAAGTCAGCCAAAATTGAAAAATTTGGTTTTCAGGTGTTGTTTTCTAATTTTAAATGAGGAGATTAACCAAAGAAATCATAGGGTTACAGCATAATTCAGATTGGAAGGGATCACAGGTTTATAGCATAATTCAGACGAAAAGGACTTCAGATCTTTACTCCAATCTCCTGCTCAGAGCAAGGCCTGCCATGAATACCATAGGTCAGACCACACTGCTCCAATTATGAAATCACAAAACCTTTAACCTCAATACAACAAAATCTTTAATTATAAAATCACAAAACAAGGTCCAGTGCTAAGAAGCCTGGATTGATTGCCAAAGTCTCTGGCAAATATTTCATGCAGATGTAAAGGAGAGTTCTGAATGTGCATGCAATAGCAACATCAGATAACTGTCTATAACCACAATGACAACTGTCTACTGGTGAGACATGAAAAGGAAGGAATCAGGAAACCTTCATAATCACTCAAGAAGGAAGAGCACGTCAGAAGTTGGCATGAACTAATGACCACCAGGTCTCAGCAAAGAACAAGACAGCCATGTCCTCAAGCACCTTTCTGTTCTATAAGACAGACTGGATGCATGCACATGGAAGCTGTGTCCTGGGTGATGCAGGCTGAACCACACACCAAAGAAAGACCTTTAACATTTCTGAAAATTAATGATGGTAAGACTATACATCACATGCTGCATCCCAGGGAAAGGAATTCCTCATGGACCTCGTCTTACAACAAAGGAGGAACAGATCCAAATGGTCAAATAGCAGTATCTTAAATAGGAGAGACTTTACATGAGTCAATATGTGAACTATTCAAGAGTGTTTCTACTTATTGATTTAAAATCTACAACCCTTATCAACAAGGAGAGAGAACATACTAGATTTTCTTTAAGCCAGATTAAGAGGGAAAGTAGAAGTAGGTATTTAAGATAAGGAATAAAATAAGTGAGTTGTATTAAAATAAAACCAGTGTAATGCATGGAGAAAGAAAGACATTTTTGTCATAACTAGAGTTTAGGAGTTGAGAAAATCAGTAAGGGAAATAAAGAAGAAACATTTATAGTCAGCAGAGTCAAGGTTGAAGAGAAGGTGCTTTTCTTGTACAAGCAACAAACCCTGACGAGACCATTAACTTTTTACTCTAGGGGAATGGTGGAACCATGGATAATAACCAAGAAAAGCCCTGCGTGTTCAATAAATACTTCAGTTCTGCATTTTGAGAAAAAGCCACACAAGCTACTTCTACCACACACTGATGATGATCACACAGCTCTAACCATAAGCAAGGTAGATGGTAATCAGCATCTCCCACAGCTAGCCATTAATAAATCTGCAGATTCAGATCATTTACATCCAGGAGTTTTTAAAGAATTGGCCAAGAAAGGATTGGAGCTGATTCAAAAGTCTTTGAACCCCAGGGAAGTTCTAGAGAACCAGAAGAAAATTAATGTTCTGCCAGTGTTTTAAAAGAGGAGACAGGACAACATGGGTTCTAGATTGCAAGCCTGCCATTAATCCCAGAAAAACATAATGGAATAGCTCATATGAGATTTGTTTATTATGGAATCAAAGGAAGGTAATATAATTGCTGCCAATCAACTTGGGTTTATGAAAAATAGATCTTGTCAAATTAATTTGATGTATTTTCTGATAACTGCACAAGCGTGGTTAATAAGGGGAAGAGTGCTGATGTAATTTTACTTAGATTTTCCTCAAGGCAACTGCCTGGGTACTGTATGATATTATGATTAAGAAACTGGATTACCAAACATGGCACACATTAAAGGGATTTAAAACTGGCTAACATAGGTCTTGAAGCGTAACTCTAAACCAGGGATCACCGCCAGATGGGTGTGTTCCTAATCGGGTCCCACAGGGAACGGTTCTTCAATACACATTTTAATATTTTCTCTATGTCCTGGAAAAAAAAAAATACAAAAAATTGCTCATGACAGCACAAGGTCTGCTAGATCAGCATGAAAGGAGGAGGTTGAGGTTAACAGTAGGGAGCAAAAGGGCTTGCTTCTTAACATGGGTGCAGGCCAGATGCAAGTGGATGACAGCCAAATGTAGAGGTAGATGTGCAGAAGTGAAGAATGTGGCCATATTCTCTCTCTTGGGAAGCAGCAATGCTGGAAGAGACTTGGGCATCGCAGCAGGTAACTCAATCTAATTCCAACTGGGGTCTATTGCTGAAAGGCCTAGTGCTCTTGGATGCCAGAAAGGAGGAAATGTTGAATTTATGGGATGTCCTCATTACCCCATGCTCCAGGCAGCTGATTGCCCTGGGTTGCTTCTGCAGGCCATGGATTGAGATAGTCTTGCTAGGCAGGATCCAAAGTGGGCTATGTGAGCTGGTGAGGGAGATGCCAAATGGCCCCATTTGTTCCTCCAAGGGAGCAAAGGGACATGAGCCTGCCAAGTCCTCCCACTGCCCAAGTCAGGCTGAAAGGGTTTGGGGGTGAAACTCCCCACATACACACTCTTTGTCCCAGATTGCGAACCAGGCACTCCTTCTGATATACTAGACTTGCAATCCCCAAAGTATGTTGTTAAGTCAAAGAAGAGTTGGACAAGAGTCCTGGAAATGCATGCAAGGTTGGAAACCCTTAGAGGAGCTCAGTGCACCAACTCAGTGGATAGAAGGATGATAGTTTGTGAGCCCATGAGCCACCTATTGAATGGATGTTCGGTAATACAGAGCTCTTCAGTCTGTCACACAAAGGTAGAAAAAGATTCAAATGCCAAAAATCAAAGTTAGCTGTCATCAAACACCAAACATGACAAATATTTTAACACTGCAGTTTACTGTCTGATGGAACAATTTTGCAAACAAGACAACAATTCACATCACAGAGATTTTAATAGGAAGGACAAATATTTATTTAAATTAATTTTCTAGTCCAAGCAGGCCTGGAAGAGTAATCTCAGCACTTCTCTCCAGAAGTTTAAACTCTGTTGCTAGACAGAGGCAGAGGATGGTGAGGAAGACTGTCCTCTGAGGACCATGGAAGCATCATTACATGAGTCACTCCCAGCCCAACTAGACATCCACACATCCAACCATCATACGGGAATTTGTCATCTGTTGCCTGGAAAGACAATTACACCTGTGAAGGCAATTCTCAGAAGTCCTCTCATGTTTCTGTCAAGGGAGGGTTTTCTTTGTATTCTTCACTTTTTATTTCCTCCTTTCTGTATATGCATGCGCATACACTTACTCCATTACACCTCTGCTATGGAGACAGGCTGAGAGAGCTGGGCTTGTTTACCCTGGAGAAAAGAAGGCTCCAGGGACACCTTAGAGCAGCTTCCAGTGCCTAAAGGAGCCGATATGAAAGCTGGAGAGGGGCTTTTGACAAGGGGTTCTTGGGATAGTACAAGAGGGAATGGCTTTAAACTCACAGAGGGTAGATTTAGATGAGATCTGAGGCAGAAGTTCTTCCCTGTGAGGGTGGTGAGGCCCCGGCAGAGGTTGCCCAGAGAAGCTGTGGCTGCCCCATCCCTGGCAGTGTTCAAGACCAGGTTGGACAGGGCTTGGAGCAACGTGGTCTAGTGGAAGGGGGCCCCGCCCGTGGGCGGG